>NC_036875.1:10926310-10928944 GCF_002910315.2 Salvelinus sp. IW2-2015 | reverse complement strand
ACTTGTTGCAGATAAAAGGCTGTGCGTGATGACTTAGTGCACATAAAAATAACTTTTGCTGTTAAATTCCTATGTACTGAATACATTTTTTTTAAACGAGTTTCCATCGCATTTAACTCTACAGATAGTTTAAAAAAGCCTACACAGTGAGATTGTCAGGTTTTGGCCAAGACTGTTCGGGTTTTGGTCACTAGATGTCCCCATTGCACCTTTTTTGTACCTTTTGTTTTTCTTGCTCTAATTATTGTTTGCACCTGTGGGTCGTTCCCTTGTTAGTATTTAAACCCTGTGTGTTCCTCAGTTCCTTGCTCAGTGTTTGTAAGTTAGCACCCAGCCCCAGCCCAAGCCTTGTTTTATACAGATATTTCTCTTGTTGGATTTTCAGAGGTTCTCTGGTTTAGTTCTTGTGTATTATTTGAGTAGTCTTTTGAGGTTTGTTTTTCCCTGCTGTTTTTTACCACTTTGTGGAGTTTCTTTTGTATTTTGGAGGATTTCCATTTTGTGCCTCTTGCTTTATTTTTGGACATTGTTGTGTATTGTTCTTTTGCCTGAAGATTTTGTTCTTTAATTAAACCACCATCTCTAGTACTGCTGTGTCTGCCTCATCTTCTGGGTTCTGACGATTATTAGTGACTGTTTCTCGCACCGGGTCCTGACAGAAACACTGAGCCATTATAATGAACCCAGAGGCAGCCATACCCAGGATTTTCCATGCTGTCCCACCACGAGGGACTGTCCAACGCCCGAAGTGCTGGTTCAGCAAGAGGCCTTAATGGCTAGACATTCTCAACTTCTGTCAGAGATGCTGACTTCCATAAAGCAGATTTCGGATCGACTTTCCCGGCAACCGCTTCTGCTCCAGTTCATCCGATTCAAGTGCCCCTGGCAGTTAACCCCCTGGCTGAACCTCGTCTGCCGCCTCCCAACGGTTCTCAGGGATCCGAGTGTTGTAAGGGGTTTTTCACCCAATGTTTCTCTCTCCTTTGAGCTGCAACCATCGTCGTTTTCCACCGACCGGTCCCAGATAGCATATATCATCACCCTGCTGTCGGAAAAAGCCCTAGCTGGGCTACTGCTGTGTGGGATGCCCAAAGTCCCTCTGACACAAATCTAGGTTTGCTACCCAAGCCGGCTGGTAACGTTCTATTGGTTCGGTTGCCAGAGACGCGACCCAGTCATTCAGTCTATTTTTCTGTATCTATGGACATGACCCAGTCGTTCGTTCTAAATGTTCCATTGCCATACTGGCTGGCAACATTCTTATCCCTTGCTTGCTACAGTAGCTAGCCAACTGCAGCTAACCGACTGTCATGCCAAACAGTGCAGCCAGAATAAAAGCAAAGTAKCCACATTTGCATTTGTTTAAGCTGTTTGCTAGTGACATTTATTTGGACACATCTATAACAATGAGCTGAGGCGCGATTTCACCTGGCATAGAAAATGTGCTCTCTCATCAGGACACTGTTGTTCAGAGCTAGCCAACAACAAAGCTAACACAATCACTTCAAACTGAAGCTGGAAAGACTGCAAACTAGCTGCACTTCGTTTCGTTTTATATTTTTTCAATTGACAATTTCAATTTCTTTGTATATATCCATACAAATGATGCCAGCTGATTCATGATTTCGACTGGCTGAGAAACGCTGCCTGCCTGCCTTCTCGTCCCGACACGTTCATTACTATGGGACGGCTGGAGATATAATTTAAATATTGAAACAAGGTTGCAAATGTTGGAGAGACAGACAGCAAGGTTTATACAAATCTCCGCTGTTGATAGCGAAATGTTAGTCTAAAAGAAATGTGAGATAATGTCGAGATGCTTTTTATAGTGGAGATCAAGTTTATAAAGTGCCTGGCTGGGCTGATGAGACAGTGGATTGTGCAGTCAGATGGAATAGAGTAAATAGGCATTTTAATGCAGTAGATTTAGTCAGTGGTAACTTGGGGATTAGACACACTGGCTGAAATGCAGTTTTAACCAATCAGCATTAAGGATTAGACCCACCTCTTGTATAATACCGCGCACTTATACTACCAATGACAAGCACATACAGTTGAAGTCAGAAGTTTACATACACTTAGGTTGGAGTCAATAAAACTCGTTTTTCAACCACTCCACAAATTCTTGTTAACAAACTATAGTTTTGACAAGTTGGTTAGGACATCTACTTTGTGAATGACACAAGTAACTTTTTCCAACAATTGTTTACAGATAAATTATTTCATTTATAATTCAACGTATCACAATTCCAGTGGGTCAGAAGTTTACATACACTAAGTTGACTGTGCCTCTAAACAGCTTGGAAAATTCCAGAAAATGATGTCATGGCTTTAGAAGCTTCTGATAGGCTAATTGTAATAGTAACTAGAGAAAGTGAAGTGTATTTAAGCTTTTATTTCTTCATATCACATTCCAGTGGGCTCAGAGAGTTTACATACACTCAATTAGTATTGGTAAGCATTGCCGCTTTAAATAGGTTTAACTTGGTCAAACGTTTCCGGTAGCTTCCACAAGCTTCCGCCAATAAGTTGGGGAATTGTTGTCGACCATTCTTCTTGACAGAGCTGGTGCTAGATGTCTGAGTCAGGGATTTGTAGGCCTCCATGCTCTGGCAAACGCTGCTTTTCAGTCAG
>NC_036875.1:10917356-10920719 GCF_002910315.2 Salvelinus sp. IW2-2015 | reverse complement strand
GTGAATATTTTCGTCCCATCCTCTTGACAGAGCTGTGTTAACTGAGTCAGGATTGTAGGCCTCCTTGCTCGAACGCTTTTTCAGTTCAGCACACAAAATTTTCTATGGGATTGAGGTCAGGGCTTTGTGATGGCCACTCCAATACCTTGTCTTTGTGTCCTTAAAGCCAATTTGCGCACCAACTTTTGGAAGTATATGGTCATTGTCCATTTGGAAGGAACCCATTTGCGACCCAACCATTAACTTCTTGACTGATGTCTTGAGAGTGTTGCTTCAATATATCCATATCATTTTTCTCCCCTCACGATGCCATCTATTTTGTGGAGTGCACCAAGTCCTCCTGCAGAAAAGCACCCCCACAACATGATGCGCCACCCCGGTGCGTCGGATGGTTGGTGATGGTGTTCTTTGTCTTGCAAGCCTCCCCCTTTTTCCTCCAAACATACGATCGTCATTATTGGCCAAACAGTTCTACTTTTGTTTCATCAGACCAGGACCACTGCTCCATAAAGTACGATCTTTGTCCCCATGTGCATTTGCAAACCATAGTCTGGCTTTTTCTTATGGTCGGTTTTGCGGCAGCAGTGGCTTCTTCCTTGCTGGAGGGGCCTTCAGGTATGTTCGATTATAGGACCTATTTTTACTGTGGATATAGATACTTTGTACCTGTTTCCTCCACATCTTCCACAAGGTCCTTTGCCTGTTGTTCTGGGATTGATTTGCACTTTTTCGCACCCAAAGTATTTTCATCTCTAGGAGACAGATACTTTGTACCGTTTCCTCCAGCATCTTCACAAGGTCCTTTGCTGTTGTTCTGGGATTGATTTGCACTTTTCGCCACCCCAAGGTATTCATCTCTAGGAGACAGAACGGAGCGGTATGATGGCTGTGTGCCCATGGGTGTTTATACTGCGTACTATTGTTTGTAAAATGAACGCTACCTCAGCATTTGGAAATTGCTCCCAAGGAGAACCAGACTTGTGGACGTCTTACAATTTTTTTGCTGAAGGTCTTGGCTGATTTCTTTTGATTTTCCCATGATGTCAAGCGAAGATGCACTGAGTTTGAAGGTAGGCCTTGAAATACATCCACAGGTACATCTCAATTGACTCAAATGATTATATTATTCTGACATTTCACATTCTTAAAATAAAGACAGGGAATTGTTACTAGGACTAAATATCAGGAATTGTGAAAAACTGAGTTTGAATGTATTTGGCTAACGTGTATGTAAACTTCYGACTTCAACTGTAGTAATACTGGGTTGTCATGCAGTCGGAAAGTAGTTCCGATCTTGGAGCTACCAATGAATATTGGTCTTCTAATAAACTAAATTGTTTTRCATTTCAAGTCAAGGTTCACTAGTTATCTATTTCTCTACCCAGTCAACAAGTCCTCCGGTTCTTAACTACAACAGTTTGAATATACACTGACAATACACATACCTTTCTGAACTATCAAGAGGACCACAATGTAAATACTGTAAGTCCCAGACTTTATTGTATGTTATCCTCGATGACTTTACTCACGTTACATGTATTGTGTGTGCTTGTTTTTTCAGCACAATTCAAAGATTTCTTATTCTACACKCATGGTGCAATCACTATGTTATCATTCACCAAACAATGTCAACAAGTCCTGGGGAAAGACATTCCCACCACCACCAAGTATCAAACAGTGTGGATCCATCTGTAAATTGTTTGCATTGTGCCAACAGATTTCCAATTGTGATTACTCTGATCAGCCAGACAGATTGAGATGTAAACTGTGCTGCTGTAGACTGTTGAGCACCACAGATGATAGGAAGCCCAGGGWTTTATGTGAGAAGCAGCTCGCAGCTCTATCTCTTCCTCCCAGCTTGGCAAGGCTGGCCTTTGGGGGAAGACTCATTTGAAAAAGCTGATGGACAGAGGCAGCTCATGTGTGACTGTGTTCAGAGGATTGTTTAATTCAAATACCAGGTCTCGCTCATCATTTTGTGCATAACTGCCTTGCACAATTGTTTTCTGGGATGAGGCTTTCTCTGTTGCATTCTCTGTCAAGTCTTTGCTGCTGATAGTATCAACTTTTTTCCTAAAAAGGTGGACATAYTCAACAGGCCTWTTCCAGGATCAGTTGACAACACAGACAGAAAAATAATGTCTTATGGATATCAAAGCTGRGGATATTAAGCTGCAAGTATATACGGTGCATTCTGAAAGTATTCAGACCCCTTGACTTTTCCACATTGTTACATTACAGCCTTATTCTAAAATTKATTAAACTGGATCAATCTACACACAAYACCCCATAATGACAACAAACAGGTTTTTAGATATTTTTTCAAATTTATTAAAAATAAAAAACAGAAATACCTTATTTACATAACTATTCAGAACCTTTGCTATGAGACTCAAAATTGAGCTCAGATGCATCCTGTTTCCATTGATCATMCTTGAGATGTTTCCACAAGTTGATCGGAGTCCACTTGTGGTAAATTCGATTGATTGGACATGATTTGGCACACACCTGTCAATATAAGGTCTGACAGTTGACAGTGCATGTCAGAGCAAAAACCAAGCCATGGGGTCAAAGGAATTGTCCGTAGAGAGACAGGATTGTGTCGCGGGACAAATCTTGGGAAGGGTACAAAAAAATGTCAGCAGCATTGAAGGTCCCCAAGAACAAAGGTCCAGAACACAGTGGCGTCCATCATCTTAAATTGGAAGATGTTTGGACCAACCTAGATCTTCCAGAGTGGCCGAACTGAGCAATCGGGGAGAAGGGCCTTAGTCATGGAGGTGACAAGAACCCGATGGTCACTCTCTGTAGAGCTCCAGAGTTTTTGTCTGTGGAGATGGGAGAACTGTCCAAAAGGACAACCATCTCTGCAGCACTCCACCAATCAGCCTTTATGGTAGAGGGACCAGACGGAAGCCACTCCTCAGTAAACGGCATGTCAGCCCACTTGGAGTTTAGCAAAAGGCACCTAAAAGACTCTCTGATGATCTGATGGTCTGATGATACAACATTGAACTCTTTGGCCTGAATGCCAAGTTGAAGTCTGGAGGAACCTGGACCATCCCTACGGTGAAGCATTGTGGTGGCAGCATCATGCTGTGGGAATGTTTTTCAGTGGCAGGGACTGGAGACTAGTCAGGAATCGAGGGAAAGATGAACGGAGCAAAGTACAGAGAGATTTGATGAAAGCCCGCTCCAGAGCGCTCTGGACCTCAGACTTGGGTGAAGGTTCACCTTCCAACAGGAACAACAACTGTCACGATCGTCGAACTTTGTATAGAGGACCAAGGCGCGCGTGATAGAAAGTCATCTTTCTTTATTATGAAGACGAAACAAACGAACAAAAACAACAAAGAGAACGAC
>NC_036875.1:10729138-10917331 GCF_002910315.2 Salvelinus sp. IW2-2015 | reverse complement strand
GGGGACGAGAGATGGGGAAAGACATTCCCACACACCACAGTATCAAACAGTGTGATCCATCTGTAAATGTTTGCCATTGTGCCAACAGATTTCCATTTGTGATTACTCTGATCAGCCAGACAGATTGAGATGTAACTGTCTGCTGTGACTGTTGAGCACACGATGATTAGGAACCAGGATATGGATGACAACGCTCGCAGCTGCTATCTCTTCCTCCCAGCTTGGGGCAAGGCGCTTTGGGGGAAGACTCCATTTGAAAAATGCTGACGATGGGGCAGCTCATGTGTGACCGTGTTTCAGAATTGTTTAATTCAAATACCAGGTCTCGGCCATCTTTTGTGCATAACTGCACCTTGCACAATTGTTTTCTGGGGATGAGGCTTTCTCTGTTGCATTCTGTGCTAATGTCTTTGCTAGCAGATAAAGTATCAACTTTTTCCTAAAAAGCGTGGACATATCAACAGGCCTTTTCCAGGATTCAGTTGACAAACACGACAGAAAAATAATGTCTTATGGATATCAAAGCTGAGGATATTAAGCTGCAAGTATATACGCGTGCATTCTGAAAGTATTCAGCCCTTGACTTTTCCACATTTGTTACATTACAGCCTTATTCTAAAATTATTAAACTGGATCAATCTAACACACAATACCCCATAATGACAACAAACAGGTTTTTAGATATTTTTTTCAAATTTATTAAAATAAAAAACAGAAATACCTTTATTTACATAACTATTCAGAAACCTTTGCTATGAGACTCAAAATTGAGCTCAGATGCATCCTTTCCATTGATTCATCTTCGATGTTTCACAAGCTTGCATCGGAGTCCACTTGGTGGTAAATTCGATGATTGATTGGACAATTTGGCACACACCTGTCAATTAAACCTAAGGTCTGACAGTTGACAGTGCATGTCAGAGCAAAAACCAAGCCATGGGGTCACAGGAATGTCCGTCGAGAGCAGATTGTGTCGCGGGCAAATCTTGGGAGGTACAAAAAAATGTTCAGCAGCATTGCAAAGGTCCCCAAGACCACAGTGGCCTCCCAATCATCTTAAATGGAAGATGTTTGGAACCACACCCTGTGCTTCCAGAGTTGGCCGCAGCAACTGAGCAATCGGCGGGAGAAGGGCCTTAGTCATGGAGGTGACAAGCAGACCCGATGGTCACTCTGATAAGAGCTCCAGAGTTTGTCTGTGGAGATGGGAGAACTGTCCAAAAGGACAACCATCTCTGCAGCACTCCACCAATCAGCCTTTATGGTAGAGGGACCAGACGGAAGCCACTCCTCAGTAAGCGGATGTCAGCCCACTTGGAGTTTAGCAAAAGGCACCTAAAAGACTCTCTGATGATCTGATGGTCTGATGATACCAACATTGAACTCTTTGGCCTGAATGCCAAGTTGAAGTCTGGAGGAAACCTGGCACCATCCCTACGGTGAAGCATTGTGGTGGCAGCATCATGCTGTGGGAATGTTTTTCAGTGGCAGGGACTGGGAGACTAGTCAGGAATCGAGGGAAAGATGAACGGAGCAAAGTACAGAGAGATCCTTGATGAAAGCCGCTCCAGAGCGCTCTGGACCTCAGACTTGGGTGAAGGTTCACCTTCAACAGGACAACAACTGTCACGATCGTCGTAACTTTGTATAGGGACCAAGGCGCAGCGTGATAGAAAGTCTCTCTTTATTATGAAGACGAAACAAACGAACAAACAAACAAAAGACGACCTGGAAGCTATTCAAACAAATAGTGCTGACACTAAACACTAGACATAGACATAGACAATTACCACAATAGCCTAATGCTTGGCTGCCTTAAATATGGCTCCCAATCAGAGACAAAGAATGACAGCTGTCTCTGATTGAGAACCATTCAGGCAACCATAGACATACCTAGACACCTACACTCAACACAAACCCATACACTCTCCCCAAAACCCCCTATACCATACAACCACCCAAGACGAACAAATACACACAAACATCCCCCCTGTCACACCCTGACCTAACCAAAATATTACAGAAAATAAAGATAACTAAGGCCAGGGCGTGACAACAACCCTAAGCACACAGCCAAGACAACGCAGGGTGGCTTCGGGACAAGTCTCTGTATGTCCTTGAAATGGACCAGCCAGCCCGGACATGAACCCAATCTAACATCTAAGTGAGAGACCTGAAAATATCTGTGCAGCGACACTCCCCATCCAACCTGACAGATTTGAGAGGATCTGCAGAGAAGAATGGGAGAAACTTCCAAATACAGGTGTGCCAAGCTTGTAGCATCATACCCAAGAAGACTCAAGGCTGTAATTGCTGCCAAAAGGTGCTTCAACAAAAAGTGCTAAGTAAAGGGTCTGAATACTTATGTAAATGTCATATTTATGTTTTTTATTTTTAATACATTTGCAAAAATTTCTAAAACTGTTTTTGCTTTGTCATTATGGGGTATTGTGTGTAGATTGATGAGGGGAAAAAATGATTTGATACATATTAGAATAAGACTGACGTAACAAAATGTGGAAAAAGTCAAAGGGTCTGAATACTTTCCGAGTGCACCGTATCTTTCATGTGATTAACCCAGCCTCAAGCATTGCAGAAGTTTTTGTCCATTTTGATTCTGAGCAAAAACTGTCATGTCTTTTTTTAATCTACATTAGCATGAGCATTGGAGCACCACTATGATGCTCTATGTCTTTAGGGGAGAGTAGGGTAAGTTGAACCAAAGGGGTAAGTTGAGCCAAAGGGGTAAGTTGAGCTACCCTTGTTTCTAGGAAACCATACACAAAATGAATCATTTGACCAAATGTTTAGGAAGAGGTCATCATTTCATATAGTCTGTGAAGGAAGAAACAACATGGAAAAAGTGGTAAGCAAGTTWGGTCCAAAAAACAGATTTCCAACAAGTCAAATAAATGTATTGTGTTAGAGGTTTTATGATGCTTGTATGTAAACCAAAGTAGATCATTTTAAGATTGTTCCTTCATTTTAAGATTGTTCCTTACATCAGTTGGGGTCTCTGTAAGCTTCAATATAAGCTCCTAAACCTAGTATGAAAGTKCATCCTTGTAGCTGTGTGGGCTAATATAGTGAAAATGTTTGCCTTGGGGTAAGTTGAGCCAATGGCAAGTTGAGCAAATTGAAGTGTTTTCTTCCCAGGTGTAATGCAAGGCCTCATCTCTGGGATATGAGGTAACAGGGCTTATGTTAAAAGTGTTTAAACCATTACAAAGTGTATGTTTGGTGTTAAATTATGTTTGGGAAATAAAGATAGATATGGTTTTAAAAAGGTAGTGGTAATATTTCATTCAGTACAGAACATTGTAGGTGGTTTAACTTATCCTGTGGCGTGGTTCAACTTACCCATACCAAGTTGTGCCAAGCTATGATTGCAAAACGAATGTTTACATTAATTCTGATTATTGCCAGGTATGCACAACATCACGAAATATGTAGTTATCTTTGTTAGAAAAAATAGTATATTTCCCTTGACAGAGTGCTGAATGTAAAAAATTGCGCGGTTCAACTTACCCATACCCGGACTAAGTTGTGCCAAGAGACCACTTTTGTTGGACAAGCTATGTTTTGAAAATTGTAATGTTTACATGAATTGTGATCATTTCCAGGGATACACAACATCCTGAAATATATGTAGATATCTTTGTTARAAAKAATACTATATTTCCCATGACGGASTGATACTGAATGTAAAAAAAAAATGGCTCAACTTACTGAACTCTCCCCTACTTTAATTATCCACTGCATACTGTAGACCCTCACTTCCCCCATTAGGCTTAGGGCCTTTGAAGCATAGGGGGAGGAGGAATCCTCTAGAACAAATCACCAGATCCTCCTGGAGCAGTCAGCAGCCAGCCAGCCAGCCCACGCAGGCATGGGCAGCCAGGCATGCTCGCCTGTCAAGACTCCACACAGCCAGACTCACAACTATCCTCCCTGTATGAGGGAGAGGGAGACAGAAACCAAGGCAGAAGTTCTTTGTTTCTGATGTGAGAGGAGGAGTGGGATGACAAAGGACCATGAATGAGGTCTGCTTCTTCTCCAGGCACAGTATGTGCGTATGTGTGTGTGAGAGAGAGAGAGAGAGAGAGAACGGGCTGAACGCTGCATTGAACAGGCTTCTAGGGCTTTACCACCATTCAAGCACGGGAGAGGGTAGGCTAACTGGGCTTATGGGATTGTCAGAGGGGCAGTCTGAAAACTGTTTGTGGCCTTTAGTGCTACAATACATACAGTTGAAGTCGGAAGTTTACATACACGTCAGCCAAATACATTTAAACTCAGTTTTTCACAATTCCTGACATTTAATCCTAGTAAAAATTGCCTGTCTTAGGTCAGTTAGGATCACCACTTTATTTTAAGAATGTGAAATGTCAGAATAATATTAGAGAGAATGATTTATTTCAGCTTTTATTTATTTCATCATATTCCCAGTGGGTCAGAAGTTTACATACACTCAATTAGTATTTGGTAGCATTGCCTTTAAATTGTTTAACTTGGGTCAAACGTTTCCGGTAGCATTCCACAAGCTTCCCACAATAAGTTGGGTGCATTTTGGCCTATTCCTCCTGACAGAGCTGGTGTAACTGAGTCAGGATTGTAGGCCTCCTTGCTCGCACACACTTTTTCAGTTTGTGCTCTAGGGGAGACCTTGGCTGTCCCACTTTTTAATCTTGTGTGTATTTCTCAGCACCAGTATATCTTAAAAGACTCTTTTAAACTTCTAAAGAAATACCAAGGTATGGGGTTGATTGTCACAATGTTTTCTAGTAGTTTATTCCCTTTATAACAAGAAAGGAAGAAATGCAGTATATACAGTCTTAGAAATAGCCAAGGCTTTACTTTGATCAAACGATATTCCTGACAAAATGTAGCATTATATGCCTTGAGAACAACATATGACATTTTGTGTAAATTTGTGTGTGTATGCATGTGTTTGCACACGCATGCGTACATGTACTGTACGGGTTGTGTGACAGAATAAATAAGTGTATGAGAGAGAGAGAGGCAACAAACCCAGATACCTCTGCCCAACAGATGTATTCATGATGCATCAGGAAGATACAGTTTAGACATCGTTTGCTAATTGGCGAGACTCACAGATGCATGTAGAATACCTACATTCTACATTCTAAATTCTACATTGTTTCTACGTCGGCCAGGCATCAACATTCTATTCTGATGTCTCGGCGACATCTTCCCAATGTGCAAACGCTATCCACACTACATATTCCCAACACATTTTGATATGTCAGCCAGAATCTTAGTGGGGGCACTGTGACAACCAACCCGTGAGACAACGAACCCTGGTTTTCCCCAATACTACTATTACAACGATTTGGTCAAATGAGATACAGTATTGTGTGTGTCTCTTAACCCAGGGTGTAAACTGCTTTATGTGTAAAGGTTTTCTTCCTGGGGTGAAGGAGAGGACCAAAATGCAGCTTAGCCAGTGCTCAACATGTTTAATTATAAGAACAAGTGAACACTACAAACAACTTACAAAATAACAAACGTGCAAAACCGATACAGACCTATCTGGTGCAGAACACAAACACAGAGACAGGTAACAACCACCCACAACGAACACAGTGAAACAACCTACCTAAATATGACTCTTAATTAGAGGAACGCAAAACACCTGCCTCTAATTAAGAGCCATACCAGGCAACCCTAAACCAACATAGAAACACACAACATAGAATGCCCACCCAAAACTCACGCCCTGACCATCACACACATACAAAACAACAGAAAACAGGTCAGGAACGTGACATTATGGCTGAAACATTAAATGCTCTGTGTTGATAAACTAGCACAGACTAGTTATTTATATTTATATAACCTAATCTTGCAAAAGTCACAATTAGTGAATTAAATGCATCCTCCTGAAACGCTTCACTTGATGCATGCTGCAGGAATTACCTTCACAGTTCCCATTATAACAATTCATTTTCCCCACAGAGAATGTTTCATTMGAGCTTCTTTTCAGTTTGCCATGGCAACAAACCAGGATCCATTAATGAAAATCTGTCCACTGGGCAGAGACATCAATTCAAGGTCTATTCCACATTGGTTCAACGCAATTTCGTTCAACTGACGTGGAACAAAGTTGATTCAACCAGTGAGTGCCCAGTGTGTTTATACTTTACTTTGAAAGACACCTGTGCATAGCCACGGGAAGTAGGGGTGCTGAGGGTGCTGCATTCACCCCCTGAAAAATCTCAATAAAAAAACAAAGATMATTTTTTGGGGAAAAGTAGTGTACTGAGCCTTTACTAGTCCTGTATTAGCAGTCCGATATAGCAGTCTATAGCACGTGCMAAAAAATTCTCAGCTCCCCTTCCCCCAAACATCTTCCCGCGGCTCCGCAACTGTGTGCGAAGATCTACAGGTAACTGCAAACATAAAAGGAAACACCAACATAAAGTGTCTTGCTAAGGTGTTGGGGCACCACGAGCCAGAAGAGCTTCAATCCACCTTGGCTTAGATTCTACAAGTGTCTGTAACTCTATTGGAGGGATGACACACCATTCTTCTATTACAAATTCCATCATTTGGTGTTTWGTTGAGGGTGCTGGAAAAATACTATCTCATGCACCGCTTCAGAATYTCCCATAAGTGTTCAATTGGGTTGAGATCTGGTGACTCATACAGCCATGGCATATGGTTTACATTGTTTTCATGCTCATCAAACCATTTAGTGACCACTTGTGCCCTGTGAATGGGTGGGGGCATTGTCATCCTATTGTCATCCTGTATAACGAACTGGATCCACAACTCTACCCGAACAATCAAATTAGGAATGAATAGAATCCTAGTCAACATGGGCGCTATTACCAAAGTTACTTTTTCATATACTACTGAGGTTTGCAATTGAAACCTGTTCCTCACAACGCTAACATGCTTGTGGATCTCAGGGAGTGGAGTGTGGCAGAAATGTTCTACAATGTCTGCAGGGACAGTACATATGTTCTGCAAAACAAACAATGTTCCATATTCTGTATAAAAACCCTGATTGTATTATCTAATAAACTGTCTTGTGGTGGTCTGTGACAGGGTGTCCTTGAAGATACTACTTTTGTTGAAATAATTAATGTCGAGGCAGAGAGCATATTGCTTTCTCTCACCAAGGATGCCTGGGTATCACAAGGAGGTGGGTGGATTAAACATTCTAATTTGTGTGAAGCTTAGTGGCAGCACAGAAAACTCCACACTGGAAAGAACTAAATGGCAGGTTGACAATTTGAAGAATGACCAATTTGAATTCACACAGGCAGGCAGGCAGAATGGGAAAGGCTGGAATTATGCATGGGCTGGATGTTTGAGAGTGCGAGAGAGAGAGAATACTTCTATCTGTTATAGAACCAATTGCCCTCTATGGGTGTGAGGTCTGGTGTCCACTCACCAACCAAGAATATACAAAATGGGACAAACACCTGATTGCATTCAGAATTCTGCAAAAATATATTTAGCATACAACGCAAAACCCCAACAATGCATGCAGAGCAGAATTAGAACTATACCCACCAGTTATCAAAATCCAAAAAAGGGTTGTTAAATTCCACAACCACCTAAAAGGATGCAATGCCCACACATTCCACTACAAAGTCCTCAACTACAGAGAGATGAACCTAGAGAAGAGTCCCCTTAGCCAGCTGGTTCTGGGGCTCAAACAGAAACAGACCCCACAGAGCCCCAGACCAGCAACACAATTAGACCCAACCAAATGATTAGAAACAACCAAATTATTAGAAACAACCAAATTATTAGAAAGCAAAAAGATAACCATTTGACACCCTGGAAAGAATCAACCAAAAAAACTGAGCAAATTGAAATGCCATCTGGCCCTAAATGGAGATTACACACTGGCAGAATACCTGACCACTGTGACTGACCCAAAATGAAGAAAATCCTTGACTATGTACAGACTCAGTGAGCATAGCCTTGCTATTGAGAGAGATCACCATAGGCTGACCTGGCTTTCAAGAGAAGACAGCATAGCCATGGGAAGTAGGGGTGCTGAAGGTGCTGCAGCACCCCCTGAAAAATCGGAATTAAAAGTAGTGCTTTTACTAATCCTGTATTTGCAGAGCGATAATATAACCAGCACCCCCAGCCCCAGACCCACAATGAATTTGAAAACAAATCCAACATTGATAAAATCCCATATCTGAAAGGGGAAATACCACAATGTGCAGTCACAGCAGCAAGATTTGTGGCCCGTTGCCATGAGAAAACGGCAACCTGTGGAGCACAAAAAACATTGTAAATACCACCAGTACATATGTTTATTATTCGTACAACAGCTATTGGCACACTGCTAAAACAGTGTACCTAGCTGATAATATAACATAATATTTTTTCAACCTTTGAGTGCAATGTTTACTGTTCATTTATAAACAATTTTTGTTGTTCAATTGGTTTCTTCTCACTTTTGTTTGTCTTATTTCACTTTATTTCACTTTTTACGTCACTTGGAAATGTTAACATATGGTTTCCCTGGCCAATAAAGCACATTTGAATTGAATTTTGAGAGCGAGAGATGATCATGAATGAATCATGAATAATGGTGAGTGAGAAAGTCAGAGGCATAAATATCATAACCCCCCCAGAAAATGCTAACCTCCCCTCTTATTAGTAATGGTGAGAGGTTAGCATGTTTTGGGGAATGATCTTTGTACATCTCTAACTTTCTCACTCATCAACATGACACAATTTACCATACATTTCTATTCATTTATTATCTATTCTATTCTATAATCTGAAACACAACAAAAACAAACTGCCCAAGTCCATCCAAGAAGTTTGTAGTCACAAGCTTGATGTAGTTATTGCGTGCTAGGAATATGGGACCAAATACTAAACTTTTGACTAAAAGTAATACACTATAAGTTGATTTGTCCAAATACTTATGACACCTTCAAATGGGTKRACGAGATACATAAMGTGCATTCATTTATAAACGGTAAAACAGACATGTATGAAAATATTCTCAAATTAAAAAGGTGCCATTCCGTACTTATTTCAAATCCAAAAGAAGAATCTATTAAGAAGATATTTTGTGAATTGGTATCATGCCTTTTGCTCTATGTGTGACATGACATGCAATAAGAAGTTTGCACAGAGGTTAAGAAAATATTTGGAGGATATTCTACCTGAGCAGCCAGATCATTAAAATTGAATGTCAGGTATGGCTTTCCACCCCTAATCATTATGTGGAACAGGGACAGATAAATGGCTGTTCTGACTACCCACACACACACAGCTGTCCGTCACTTACACCGTCAGGTATTCATCCATGACTTTACCCTCATCTACTAGAAGCTTCCCACTGGGAAAAAAGTCAACGTTGTTTTCAMATAATTTMAACAAAAAATGTAAGTGATGATGTTGAATCAACGTGAAAACTAACTGGWWTCKCAAAAAGTCATCAACATAAGGGAATTTTATTTAGGAAGACCTACAGTATGATGGAAAAGACACTACATACACTATATAGACAAAAGAATGTGGACACCCCTTCAAATTAGTGGATTCGGCAATTTCAGCCACACCCATTGCTGACAGGTGTATAAAATCGAGCACACTGCCATGCAATCTCCATAGACAAACTTTGGCAGTAGAATGGTCTTACAGAAGAACTCAGTGACTTTCAACGTGGAACCGTCATAGGATGCCACCTTTCCAACAAGTCAGTTCGTCAAATTTCTGCCCTGGGCTYCCAAGTGGCGCAGCGGTCTCAGGTACTGCATCTCAGTGCAAGAGGCATCACTACAGTCCCTGGTTCGAATCCAGGCTGTATCACATCTGGCTGTGRTTGGGAGTCCCATAGGGMGGGGCACAATTAGCCCAGCGTCGTCCGGGTTTGGCCGGGGCAGCTCTATTTATAATTTTTTACATTTTATTTAACTAGGCAAGTCAGTTAAGAACAAATTCTTATTTACAATGACGGCCTGCCCCGGCCAAACCCGGTCAACTGTAAGTGCTGTTATTGTGAAGTAAAGCTTGACACCATTGTACTCTGGAGCAGTGGGAACGTGTTCTCTGGAGTGATGAATCACGCTTCACCATCTGGCAGTCCGATGGATGAATCTGGGTTYGGCGGATGCCAGGAGAACACTACCTGCCTCAATGCATAGTGCCAACTGTAAAGTTTTATGGAGGAGGAATAATGGTCTGGGGCTGTTTTTCATGGTTCGGGCTAGGCCCCTTAGTTCCAGTGAAGGGAAATCTTAAAGCTACAGCATACAATGATATTCTAGACGATTCTGTCGTTCCAACTATGTGGAAACAGTTTGGGGAAGGCCCTTTCCTATTTCAGCATGATAATGCCCCCGTGCACAAAGCGACATTTGTCGAGATCGGTGTGGAAGAACTTGACTGGYCTGCAMAGAGCCCTGACCTCTACCCGATTGAACACCTTTGACATTAATTAGAACGCTGACTGCGAGCCAAGCCTAATCACCCAACATCAGTGCCCGACCTCACTAAGGCTCATGGCTGAATGGAAGCAAGTCCCTGCAGCAATGTTCCAACATCTAGTGAAAAGCCTTCCCAGAAGAGTGGAGGCTGTTATAGCAGCAAAGGGGGAACCAACTCCATATTAATGCCCATGAGTTTGGAATGAGATGTTTGACAAGCAGCTGTCCACATACTTTTGGACACGTAGTGTATCTTAAGGTGTCAAATAAACAGCAAATACAGCGTCTGTCAAACAGACACACACACAGGACATGGATGAGCACAACATTCACATTCATGGCAACAGCACATATATTTAGCCTGTGCTTGTCCTATGACACACAGTCACGCCTGTCATCCAATCTCAGACCCCCAAAGCCACTATGGACACTCAAGAAATAAGCTAAAAATAACCGTCTCAAGTGAAGAAAAAAAGAGCCTTGATGACATAACAGCATTGACCTACATTCCCATGGGTAAATTATGGTTAATGGTTTGCCAATAACCAATTACAATATCTCGACATTTCCCTCAGTATAGTTTACAGTAAAATCCAGGCTTTTGCACTTATTGGAGATCAGTTAGACATAGATCTGTAAAGTAAAGCTATGTGTCTCATTCATTTGGGGAGTGTTGCCTGAAAGGACAGCTTATGTATAGGTACAGAACATGAAACAACATGTTCTCAGGAGGCCACGATGACATGGGTGTGGTATTTACTGTGTCTGGGAGAGTATACATGTGACAAAATCAAAAGGCTTTGTGCAATGCAGCCAGAGACTCACAAGGTCTATGAAGCAAACTCAGACAGAAATAACATGAGACTGATATGCAACATAAAAATGTCTGTCAAATCCTGCTATGATAAACATATTGGCACAGTGCAACTTCACATGTTCAATTTTTACAGATATTTGATATTGGCAAAATATTGGCAAACTTATTGTACTCAACACCTAAATTGAAGAACAATCAATAATACATATGCTTGATCTAGCAACTGCAACAGAACGTGTCTGTCACATTGTGACATAGTTTGCAAGAGCTCAATGTAAGCAGTCTTTCAATGGGACCCAAACCTTACATAGCCAGTCTCCTGGTGTGTAGAGTCTTGGCTGCCACTCTGTGGCAGAGACAAGTCATTACACTTTATTGAAGACCGCCTGTAATGCAGAGATCCTATACAACATCAGAAACGTAAAACCTCAAATCTGCATTTTGGGAAACAGCGCCACTGTTTGCCCCAGCACATTTGTTATAGTTTTTGTTTTGTTTATGAAACAGAGAAGAGGAGCATGGAGCATCTTGGTAAAAAAAAAAGCAATACATACTCTGCTGTTCTATCATGCGCACAATAACATGCAAGGATTTCTGAGGGAGGGATTTTTTTTGTATTTCTTTGTTGCTATAATATCACAAACAACAGTTTCACCTTTACTGATTCCATCTTTAATTGGTTACAGAATAACTAGCCTATTTCATTATATAACATATGACAGTTCAAGCTTCAGCCATATTAGGGATCACTCTAAGATATGTTGGAAACACAAATCTTAGGAGAGGCATTATTTTACCGTGCACTGCCACACAGCTGCTAGCTTGACGGAGATCCTGTCTTGCGCAGTATCATACAACTGTCATTTACTCACCAATATCCTGCCACTCTGCTCCATCGGCCATACACAGGATTGGCTTCCATTAGCAGAAGAAGCAGCTAGTAATCATGCATGTCTTGATATTGGACTGCATTTCCCAAGAAAAGCGATTCATATTTGTGTAATATGTCCATCGTCTTGTCTCTTGCACAATAATAACTAATCATGTAAAACGGAGTTAGCTCTGCAACATTAGAGAAACATTCATTACCCAATTGAGTTGGCTTTGTTGTATTTCATGTAAAAACATTGAGGTCTATTGCGCTGCATTGTGTTAACAGCCGTAGCCTAAGTTACGTTACAAAGTCATGCTGTGACTTTGTCAGGGGGGAGGTACACAAATGACATTGATGAAGAACATACTGTCATTGTGATTGGCTTTTGAATTCCCTAATCTACAGAATGTAGTGTCATGAGTTCAGCCCCAATGCCACAATTTGCTCCAATATAACTACCATCAGTGTGTGACATCATCATTTTTCATATCAGGTCACCTTGTTGCAAACGAGACCGCAGCAATAATCTGATTCAGGATACAAGTGAATTAAACAATCCACACAGACAGAGAGGGGGACACGATAGTGGCTTTAAAGAAGATGACAAGAGGGCATGTTTCATTAACACTCATTATTTATAATACAGGGAAAGTCCAAATATATTACTCAGGCAAATTAGATAGACAGTCGTAGCAGAAATTCATCCCAGACATACTAACCAGTGTGTGAATACACTGGGCATTCTAATCACCGGTCACTGTGAGCTTTGCCATCTCACACAGTGGGAGGATTGGCTCTTTCCTACAGAGGAGGAAGAGGAACACTTGGTGCATGTTTGGGTCAGGGCAACATTAGTCTAGCAATTAGGGATGCTGTTATGTCTGTCTTAATCCAGCTATATCCTAGAATTAAACAAATCAAGACAAGTCTAATCCTCTCCTAGCCACATGCTCACAATCCACAAAGCCTGACCTAAACTTTCTATTCCCCTCAGTCGCCACACTGCTCTCACATAGTAGTAATGAAAGGGAAGGATCACCCGATTATGGGACAAAGTGGATGTCATGCTTTAAATGGTCATAAACTGTACTGTATCAAGAGGGTGATTCATACATAGATCCCCATTCTCATCCATTATGAGTCAAATGGATTTTCCTTGCAGGAAATAATGTATTATGAGTTTGAGTCTTTGGCCATTAAAACAAATCTTAGGATTTGTTATTGAAAGCTGCATATACATAGCGAGAGCACAAACATTGCTGTGCATTTCCAGTGCTGTGTTACTTGAATTCAATAATTCAGATATTTCGATATTTTAAGAGTAGCACCCAAAGATAGCAGACTGTTTGAACTACCTCTAACATGACAGAAAGCACATGACTCTCACAAGGTATTATATTAGTATGCAAAGAAGGAACATACAGTTGAAGTCGGAAGTTAACATACACCTTAGCCAAATAAATTTAAACTCAGTTTTTCACAATTCCTGACATTTAATCCTTGTAAAAAATTCCCTGTCTTTGGTCAGTTAGGATCACCASTTTATTTTAAGAATGTGAAATGTAAGAATAATAGTAGAGAATTATTTATTTCAGCTTTTATTTCTTTCATCACATTCCCAGTGGGTCAGAAGTCTACATACATTCAATTAGTATTTGGTAGCATTGCCTTTAAATAGTTTAACTTGGGTCAAACGTTTCCGGTAGCATTCCACAAGCTTCCCACAATGAGTTGGGTGAATTATGGCCCATTCCTCCTGACAGAGCTGGTGTAACTGAGTCAGGTTTGTAGGCCTCCTTGCTCGCACACGCTTTTTCAGTTCTGCCCACACATTTTCTATGGGATTGAGGTCAGGGCTTTGTGATGGCCACTCCAATACCTTGACTTTGTAGTCCTTAAGCCATTTTGCCACAACTTTGGAAGCATACTTGGGGTCATTGTCCATTTGGAAGACCCATTTGCAACCAAGCATTAACTTCTTGACTGATGTCTTGAGATGTTGCTTCAATATATCCACATAATTTTTCCTTCTTCACGATGCCATCTATTTTGTGGTTATGTTGATATAGGACTCGTTTTACTGTGGATATAGATATTTTTTGTACACGTTTCCTCCAGCATCTTCACAGGGTCCTTTGCTGTTGTTTTAATATTGATTTGCACTTTTCACACCAAAGTACGTTCATCTCTAGGAGACAGAACACGTCTCCTTCCTGAGCGGTATGATGACTGCGTGGTCCCATGGTGTTTATACTTGCGTACTATTGTTTGTACAGATGAACGTGGTACCTTCAGGCGTTTGGAAAATGCTCCCAATCATGAACCAGACTTGTGGAGGTCTACAATTTTTTTCTGAGGTCTTGGCTGTTTTCTTTTGATTTTCCCATGATGTCAAGCAAAGAGGCACTGAGTTTGAAGGTAGGCTTGAAATACATCCACAGGTACACCTCCAATTGACTCAAATTAGGTCAATTTGCCTATCAGTAGCTTCTAAAGCCGTGACATAATTTTCTGGAATTTTCCAAGCTGTTTAATAAAGGCACAGGTAACTTAGTGTATGTAAACTTCTGACCCACTGGAATTGTGATACGTTGAATTATAAGTGATATAATCTGTCTGTAAACAATTGTTGGAACAATTACTTGTGTCATGCACAAAGTAGATGTCCTAACAGTCTTGCCAAAACTATAGATTGTTAACAAGAAATTTGTGGAGTGGTTGACTGTATTTCTCACCTAAATCAATAAAACAGAGACCCAACCAGCCACAGGGTGGACTAAGTTCAAAGAGCATGTTAGCCAATCCTCACAGATAGGCTACAGTGGAATGATAATAGTTCACATTAAATAAATGAGTCAAAAAAATCTAAGCGGATAGGTCCTCAATTACCTTCAATTATCTCATAGTTGTCATGATTCATCACAAACCCCACAGAGACGCTTAGTGCTTTTGCCTGTTTATCCGTTTATCTTTTTWAAGTGCTGTAAGTAACATTATCAAATCCTACTTTTGATGCAAAGTTGAGACTGTACTTGAACATTGAACGAAGATTGTACGCAGTAATGGACTACTCGTGTACTATTCCTAGTGCTTTTATTTAAAGTACTTATGATTGTAAAAGGTGGGATGGATGTTGTCAACTCTTCCAGAGGTGAAACATGAAAGAGGATATTATGTTTTTTTATTGATGGTGTAAAGACAAAGAGCTGGTCTGTATCACTCAGTAGCATTGGGCCTGCTGCTCTCATGCATAGAAATTACACATTTGCATAAATGTTTACAACATATTCACTCAGTCCCTTACTTTGTTTCTATTTATTTTACGAGCAACATTTCAATGAGAACTGCCTTGGAGACATACAGCATATCTCAAGTTGCTTTTCTACACAATGATCCAAATACCATATCCCCATCTACATAGATTGAATTATATGAATGAGTTTAAATAAAACGATTCAATTAAATCTATACAATTTATCGACAATACAGAACAGTCTCACAATCTGATGAAAAATATATAGTAATTTGATTTGATAGCATGATATAACAACACACTCACAGTCTGCTGTGCTGAAGGATTCTTCTGTCTTACTTCTGAAATTGTGAACCTCCCTCATCTTATTGTTGACTTGTTCTCCCTTAACCGGTTCATTATAGGCTGTGGCCACTTGCGGCTTGGAGAGACGAGAGCGTTTGTGGTTTGGGCTCCACTCACTTATACAGGTAGATTGAATTTCCATTGTTGGGGAATTGTATCGGCCTGGTCCACATACACAGGATACATGTAGCGGGAGGGGAGGACACAGGTCAGTACACTCCACAGGGTTTCACTTTCTATGAAATCTGAGAGGTCTCTTTCAACAGACTGGGGTAACTGACTGGCTTTGAACAAAATACCCGATGGGCACACACACACTGAAATTCTACTGTGTTCAACACTCTTTTTACAATACATCACATACTTTCAATGTGAATATTTCAACTTGACCGTACTGTAACTGTCAGCATGACTTTAAATGTAGACATTGATTGCTGTGAGTGTAGAGGTATCATCCTAATGCACGACCATGACAATACACTACATGACCAAATGTATGTGGACACCTGCTCGTCGAACATCTCATTCCAAAATAATATGGAGTTGGTCCCACCTTTGCTGCTATAACAGCCTCCACTTTTCTGGGAAGGCTTTCCACTAGATGTTGGAACATTGCTGCGGGGACTTGCTTCCATTCAGCCACAAGAGCATTAGTGAGGTCGGGCAAAGATGTTGGGAGATTAGGCCTGGCTCGCAGTCTGCGTTCCAATTCATCCCAAAGGTGTTCGATGGAGTTGAAGTCAGGGCTCTGTGCAGGCCAGTCAAGTTCTTCCACACCGATTTCGACAAACCATTTCTGTATGGACCTCGCGTTGTGCACGGGGGTATTGTCATGCTGAAATAGGAAAGGGTCTTCCCCAAACTGTTGCCACAAAATTGGACGCACAGATTAATCTAGAATGTCACTGTATGCTGTAGCGTTAAGATTTCCCTTCACTGGAACAAAGGGGCCTAGCCCAAACAATGAAAAACAACCCCAAACCATTATTCCTCCTCCACCAAACTTTACAGTTGGCACTATGCATTGAGACAGGTAGCGTTCTCCTGGCATCCGCCAAACCCAGATTTGTCTGCTGGACTGCCAGATGGTGAAGCGTGATTCATCACTCCAGAGAACACGTTTCCACTGCTCCAGACAAAAAATGGCGGCGAGCTTTACACCACTCCAGCCGACACTTGGCATTGCGCATGGTAATCTTCGGCTTGTGCTCGGCTATGGAAACCTATTTCATGAAGCTCCCGACAAACAGTTATTGTGCTGATGTTGATTCCAGAAGCAGTTTGGAACTCGGTAGTGAGTGTTGCACCTGGGGACAGATGATTTTTACACGCTACAGCAATGTGCAGTCCCGTTCTGTGAGCTTGTGTGGCCTACCACTTCGCAGGCTGAGCCATTGTTGCTCCTAGACTTTTCCACTTCACAATAACAGCACTTACAGTTGACCGGGGCAGCTCTAGCAGGGCAGAAATTTTACGAACTGAATTGTTGGAAAGGTGTCTATGGAGGTTGCATGGCTGTGTGCTTGATTTTATACACCTGTCAGCAACGGGTGTGGCTGAAATGGCCAAATCCAGTCATTTGAAGGGGTGTCTACATACTTTTGTATATACAGTACCAGTCATACGTTTGGACACACATACTCTTTATTTTTACTATTTTCTACATTGTAGAATAATAGTGAAGACATCAAAACTATGAAATAGCATATATGGAATCATGTAGTAACCAAAAAATGTGTTAAACAAATTGAAATATATTTTATATTTGAGAATCTTCAAAGTAGCCACCCTTTGCCTTGACGACAGCTTCGCTCACATGAGTAGGTGTGTCCAAACCTTTGACAGGTACTGTATAGTGTACATACAACAGTGACTGAATGACACCAGATATCCTCTGTTCACCTGAGAGGGATGCATAATTCAGCATAGGCCAGACCAGAGCAGGATCCCCTATCTATTCAGACCTCTCATGTTACACACCCCGGAGGCAGCAAGGCCATTGACCATTTAGATACTACTACACATAAAACACATGTCTTTAACAGGCTAATACAATACTTGTAATACCACAGCTATCATTATTGTCTCAAACTTTAAAAAAAAAGTAATAACCAATAATTAGCACTTTGTTTCTCATAGAATATAAGCACATCAGTTATAATTATATGGTTATGTAATGTGTCAGGGGCTAAAGTAATAAGCACTACCAAGACAGTGTTTTACTGCTAATTGTGATGCCAAAACATAACACAGTCACTCTGAATAAAACAAGGAGGAGAAATGCAAAAGGCAAAATGTATTTAAAACATTCGGGTTCACAGTAGTTGAATAAAGATGTGTGTTTATGTTCAGGTCACATGGTCAGGAAAAATGGGGCCCTACACAGAAAACATAATATTACATAATGGTACATATGCTGGGAGTACTGGTAGAAAAACTGGTAGACTCGCACTGTAGGCACCACAATGTATATCAAAAAAGATTTTTTACAATTCCTTTAGCAATGAAAGGCAATAACACTTGCTTGAGTGCTCATGTCAATTAGGTATGTAGGCGGAATGACAATGCTATGAAAGTGAGGTTCCAATGAAATGGGCAATAACATGTTACTTGCAGTAATAACCACAACCTCCTCTGTATACAATAGTACATGAAGCAGCACTGAAAAGCTATAGCTAGATGTATTATCACTGCATCATGAAGGAGTACCATAACATCTTGAGGATTTCTAACCATCCCTGCTCTAAGTGAGCTACTAGCATCATCTACTGTTCTTTCTGAGAAGCACATCCCCACCCAGCCAATAGTGTGTGATTGTGGCGTGCAATTCGGGGCGTTCCTGCATGTGGGCGTTGGACACCGCCGTCGAGCATCTCATTGGTTCGTTCCTGCACACTATCCTAACTAGCTAACATTACCCGTGTCGCCCCCTCCTACTGTGTACTGGAGTCTTCCTACCTAGCTAAGATAGCACACAGTGGCCTTCGCTTCCACTTGCCGATCACAGAACTGCGGGATAGTAGTGCCTGACAGGCAGGAGGTGAAGTAAACTGTCTACCGGTGTGCTAGCTAGATACTGGACCTATCCCGCCGGCTGTGTACACAGTGTCCTTCGCTAACGGCTGCTGAACACCTGCCCTCGCTGTTGTTAACAGAACTGCGGGAAAACAGTGCCCAACAGGTGGGGGCAAAGTAAACTGTCTACCAGTGTCCTAGCTAGCTACCTATCCCACCTGCTGTGTACCGGAGTCCAAGCTAGTTATTTTCATAAGTAGTAGCCTGTAGTCAGTGTTTTTTTTATTTACAATTAAATGCATAGGCTATTGCACAGGTGTATCATCATGGACCTAGGATCACTCAGAACTCATTCTTCTGAGTCCCTTGTTTCATATGCCTACAGTACATGGAATTGGTCAATAGGATGTGTACAGTACTGTAAACGCCTCTCACACATTGTATCTCCAAATAGTGCCCACTAGATGACAGTGTACTTCAATAATTTGCAACAGTCAGCATCAAGGCAAGTCTTAGTGGTAATCATGAGGCTATGGTTTTGAAAGCTTCCCGAACACTCAGTCTGGTGTCATAGAGTAGACGTAACATAGTAAATGATATGTTAGTTTGGTATGGTTACATAAGACAGATGGTTACTTAACCCTTTAACTAAACGCCTAGCTTTAACACTAATCTCTAAACCCTACCCTAGCTAATGTTAGCCACCTAGCCAAAATTCAAAATTATATTGTACGTTTGGAAAATTCGTAACAAAGACAATTGTTATATGAAATGGGTGATGACCTCCTCAAATGAATACATCATAACGTATCATACTAAATGGAACCACAGATTTACGTACAGAATAATATGAAATGCTCTGAGAGTCAGTTGCAGCACTAAACACAGTGTACACACAATTGGTGTAGACTCTACACAAAACTGTGTTTCTAGGCTACGTCAAATCAAACCAAATGTATTTATTAAGCCCTTTTAAGTTATTTTACAGAAACCCATCCTAAAACCCCAAAGAGCGAGCAATGCAGATATCCCACTGCAATGTGTTGTCAATAACAGAACACATTTAGCATTAAAACAGATAAGATGACTGAATGAGTGATAACAATCTAGTTTATTTATGAACACTTTAAAGTTTCACTTGAAAATTGAATGTGGTAGGAGAACAGCATGTGAATCTTTTTAATTGTCAGTCATACACTATGTCACAACGTCTGGAGTGGTGGGTGCGGAGTCAAACGCAGAGAGCAGAGGATACTGGGGAAACCGGAATTTATTTACGGTTCCAAAGCTAACGCCCAAAACAACAGGCAAAATAAATACGAAATTGTCCAACCCAACACAGGGCACAAACGGACAGGAACACTACACGCACAACCTGACTAACAGAAAACAAGCCCGCACAAAAACAGGCGGGCCTAACCGGCTTAAATAGTACTGAATCAAAAACAAAATAAGAGATAGGTGCAACCAATAAGACCAAACAAACAGAAAAGGAAAAGGGGATCGGTGGCAGCTAGTAGACAGGCGACGACGACCGCTGAGTGCCGCCCGAACGGGCAGGGGAGCCACCTTCGGTGGGAGTCGTGACACACTAATCTCTTTCCCACACTTCAGCAACTAGCCTGGGTATGAGGTATTTATACACCAAGTTTGAAACTTGACTTTAAAAATATACAATTGTGTACAAGTTGAGAGTATTGGCCATATACACTGCTCAAAAAAATAAAAGGGAACACTAAAATAACACATCCTAGATCTGAATGAATGAAATATTCTTATTAAATACTTTTTTTTTACATAGTTGAATGTGCTGACAACAAATCACACACCAAATTATCAATGGAAATCAAATTTATCAACCCATGGAGGTCTGGATTTGGAGTCACACTCAATATTAAAGTGGAAAACCACACTACAGGCTGATCCAACTTTGATGTAATGTCTTTAAAACAAGTCAAAATTAGGCTCAGTAGTGTGGTGTGGCCTCCACGTGCCTGTATGACCTCCCTACAACGCCTGGGCAATGCTCCTGATGAGGTGGCGGATGGTCTCCTGAGGGATCTCCTCCCAGACCTGGACTAAAGCATCCGCCAACTCCTGGACAGTCTGTGGTGCAATGTGGCTTTGGTGGATGGAGCGAGACATGATGTCCAGATGTGCTCAATTGGATTCAGGTCTGGGGAACGGGCGGGCCAGTCCATAGCATCAATGCCTTCCTCTTGCAGGAACTGCTGACACACTCCAGCCACAATGAGGTCTAGCATTGTCTTGCATTAGGAGAACCCAGGGCCAACCGCACCAGCATATGGTCTCACAAGGGGTCTGAGGATCTCATCTCGGTACCTAATGGCAGTCAGGCTACCTCTGGCGAGCACATGGAGGGCTGTGCGGCCCCCCAAAGAAATGCCACCCCACACCATGACTGACCCACCGCCAACCGGTCATGCTGGAGGATGTTGCAGGCAGCAGATCGTTCTCCACGGCGTCTCCAGACTCTGTCACGTCTGTCACGTGCTCAGTGTGAACCTGCTTTCATCTGTGAAGAGCACAGGGCGCCAGTGGCGAATTTGCCAATCTTGGTGTTCTCTGGCAAATGCCAACGTCCTGCACGGTGTTGGGCTGTAAGCACAACCCCCACCTGTGGACGTCGGGCCTCATACCACCCTCATGGAGTCTGTTTCTGACCGTTTGAGCAGACACATGCACATTTGCAGGGCTCTGCAGTGCTCCTCCTGCCTCCTCCTTGCCACAAAGGCGGAGGTAGCAGTCCTGCTGCTGGGTTGTTACCCTCCTACGGCCTCCTCCACGTCTCCTGATGTACTGGCCTGTCTTCTGGTAGCACCTCCATGCTCTGCACTACGCTGACAGACACAGCAAACCTTCTTGCACAGCTCGCATTGATGTGCCATCCTGGATGAGCTGCACTACCTGAGCCACTTGTGTGGGTTTTAGACTCCGTCTCATGCTACCACTAGAGTGAAAGCACCGCCAGCATTCAAAAGTGACCAAAACATCAGCCAGGAAGCATAGGAACTGAGAAGTGGTCTGTGGTCACCACCTGCAGAACCACTCCTTTATTGGGGGTGTCTTGCTAATGGCCTATAATTTCCACCTTTTGTCTATTCCATTTGCACAACAGCATGTGAAATTTATTTTCAATCAGTGTTGCTTCCTAAGTGGACAGTTTGATTTCACAGAAGTGTGATTGACTTGGAGTTACATTGTGTTGTTTAAGTGTTCCCTTTATTTTTTTGAGCAGTGTATAATTTGGATATAGTTGCTATCACTGATGTAAATAACCTGTTAGTTCATATGCCTTGACAAAGTGATATACAGGCCTAAGGCCAAGACAATAAGAAGACACAGTGGTAGAATAAATTCAACCACACCTTTGTTTCATCACACAAAACTGGAGAGCAACCTCTGTCCGGTGAAGTCCACAAAACCTATTGCATGTAACAAACAGTTACATGACCTACAGCATGGTCAAGCAAGTTCATGTTTCTGACATTTTCAGACTACTAAACAACTACTGATTTAGAACTAAAAGATACCAAAAACAATTTAGTCCAATCAACGTACGCTAAATATGATGTGGCTGTCCATGGTACTGATTTGTTAGATTTTTCTATTGTCTTATTGACTGTACGTTTGTTTGTGTGGAACTCTGTGTTGTTTTTGTCGCACTGCTGTTCTCAACTGGCCTACCTGGTTAAATAAAGGTGAAATAAAATAAATAAATGAAAATATTAAAATTGTGTTTGCGTGCAAGTAGAAAAAACATGTTGACTCACCCTACTTGTAGAATGCCTAAACATTCTATGACTCTGTCATACAGTACACACTTTTAGTTTTTGTTGTCCTAAGCTACCAGGCTACTGTCGCATACTGCCAGTCCCACCGTATCAGGAGCCTCTAGTGCACCATGAAAACATTGAGGTGCCAGCAAACTTTAGAGCTGGTATGTAAAATAAAAATGTTTAATGTATGATTATATGATACATTCCATTTCCAAATGTACATATGCCTAGACTTTTTTCCTCTTAGAATTAGTTGTCTCCCCTATAACACGGACGCCACATTGAGGGGCCAAGAGTCCGAATACAAGTAAGTGAAGCATTATTCATGAAAAAGTCATTTGGAGGATAAATACTGATGGAATTTCAGAGGAGAAACAAGCCCCTTTATTCATATAATCTGTCTTTCAATTAGGACAAGCATCATATTCCCCAACATCATATTCATCACAGCAGCACGTGGATGACAGATGTGAATGTACTACATACTGTACCTCCATTTAGCCCAGATGAGACTATGCTAATCTGGGCATAACTTGCACATCTCTTGTTGGTGTATAATTGTTTTCAGAAGTGTGACAGTGGTTAACTGCTCCTTTTTTCCTATAGGTCCGGGTGGTATCGGATCACTGAGTGAAGAAGTGGCGCAGGTTGCTACCATGCTAAGGACCTTTGTTGCTACTGGGCAATCAGGTAAGAACATCTCCTTTTGGTGTAGCCTTAAGCATCATGGTTTGTAATTGTTTTTCGGAGTTGTCATGACGTTGCCCTCTTTGGACACCGCGAGCACCATCCCCCTACCTCGGCATCATCTCTCTCTGTCTCCTACAACCAGGCTGCTGTGGTCAGAGAGGTTGTAAATTCCTAGGGAAGATCCTGCCTCATGGCCAGACAGTATAGAGAGAGAGTGAGTGTCATAGAGAGAACAAAGGAATTTCTTCCACCTCACAGAACTGGAGAACCGAACGACATTTATGTTCTGGAGAAGGTATAAAAGATTGGTGAAGAATCCAGCTACAAACTGGTCCGTTTGGTACAATTTTGTGAAACTCATGGGAGACAATACGGCCACATTACCATAATGCTGTTTATACAATAGCCTCAGATATGAGGCTTACATCTAATTGTTGTATAAGATGAATGAGTGAGGATGATACTGTTTGTGAAATTGTGTAATGCGATTTTGGACTGTTTAATGAAGGAAACTCCAATTCCCTTTGGAGTTTAACTAAATCAGAGGACCGCCCATGAGCACAGTTATGGTCTGGCGTCCTGGGACAGGCCCTTTTCTGCTCTTCCGAATAAAACCCCCACCCGGGTTTTCTATCATCAGACCGAGCTATCCTCAATTACGAGATGGCTAACGAGATGGCTCGTTTAACCATACCACTTGGTTAAACTCTTAGACTATTGATACCGACAGAATAAGAACAAGTCTTTGATATTAATTACTAGTCTGCAGCTAGGAATTCGGTATCATTGAACGCAAAGACCGACAACCGCCGAAACATATATTCTATAACGACATGAATGAATGTCACTCTGAACTATTCATTCTAACCGCGACACAGAGAGCGGTCAGACTCTCCAACAGAAACAAACTTTTCAACAGAGATCCCGACGACACACTGAGCGTAAATATATATATATTGATTGCAATTGTTCCCGAATGAGTGAGCGTTCATGTGCAAAGGATTAGCATTTCAATTGTTATAATTATCACTCTGTCTAACAAGCCGCCATACCGGTTTAGCCCACTAGGGCACATCCCCCTATCATTTCTTTGTAAACATATCTAWTTTKTTTGTTTGTGTGATGCATTTCTGTGAATTACTTAGTTWGTAAATAAATKATTTTAAGACAATTGATGTATGGATGACTCAYAGTGAAGACTGGGTTCGTGCAGATAACCAACAATTTACGACGTTTGGAATGAGACTWACGTGAGGTAAAWAATAATWMWTTAATTCGAAGACTAATTGAGCAGATATTAAAATATCTGAAAGTTATATTAGGAAAATTATAACTTTGTAATCTGAATATTTTCCTTGGTGCCCCGACTTCCTACTTAATTACAGTTACATGATTAATCAGTTTAATCGCGTAATAATAATTACAGAGAGTTATTTGATAAATAATTCTTCAGTTTTAATGATGCCAAAGACACGACAGAGTGTTACGGGGATTAACTGCTTTTTTTTCAAAGAACAAACTTTTGCTGTGGCGTACAGTATGGGAACAGTAAATGACCGAAAGCGTGAGATGGATAATAAGATGAATACCTTGTTAGCCTATCAACAGGGTCGGTTGGAGACTTGTCCTTTCCTGATGATATCAATCTCAAGCTGGAGGACAGGCAAGACCTGGAGCTGCTGGAGAACAGGCTGAGCCAGGACACCAAGCTCCAGAACAGACTTGTAAGTGTGCTCAGAATTGTATATAGCCATTGCTTTTTCCGGGAAGAGACATTCAACTTTGACCCTGTTGTTGCAACCGTTGTAACCTGACATGACAGCAGGGTGTTCTAAATTCCTCCACTGATATCAGTTTCTATAGACTGTCACAATACATGTATATAAAATATAGGGGGTGGGGGAGGGAAATATGTTAAGTGTGTCATTTCTAATACCTTTGCATTTGTAGCTAAGGTTTCTGTCTGTAAAGGGTGCCAAGGACCTGAAGTCAACAGGGTGGCAGATGCTACCTTGCATTCTGTCAAATCGGCTTGCCATCGCCATGACCTGGACTGGTGCAAGGGATAATGCCTGTTTCAAGGACTTGTTTCTAAAGACTATTCTTCACGGTAAGTTTTAATATTATTAAATGCGTTACTTTTAAGTACATTTTGTAAAGTTTTTGTGTAAGATCTTGTGCAATTCAAATACAATTCAATGTTCTTTCTTTATTTATAGGAGCCCCTCGGAAGAACCCTGCAACCCGGGATCCCACGGATGAGGGGGTCCAGATACACGTCACCCGTTACCAGAAAGGGGCATGAAGGCGGGAGAAGGCGACGCGCAGCGGAGAGGGATCCACCGCAGTGAGGGTCAACATCAAGTCTCAGACCACCTGTCTCAAAGCCAGCCTCTACCCTTAAGTCACAAGACTGTTCCAACAGCTGAACCCTGGGCTGACTACTGCACCCTACCACCACACACTTACCATTTATTCATATTCTGTACACACTTAAATCTCCACAAAGCTTGATGATTATTTGAATGGTTATTTGAATCCGCTTTGTAGTGCTAGGGAAAAAACCAAAACGCACATCCAGGGGGGCCCCAGGACCGAGTTTGGGAAACCCTGGTCTACTGGACCAATACAATAGTTATGTAACCTTACTGCACTATGTAGATCATTTCATTATACTGTAATTCTATGCTGCTACTGCACTGTAGTTATTCCACTCTATGCACATGGGCAAAAATGTTCATAGTAGGGTGACAGGTTTTTAGACATTTTTGGTAATTTATTAAAAACAGAAATACCTTATTTACATAACTATTCAGACCCTTAGCTATGAGACTCGAAATTGAGCTCAGGTGTATAGTGTACCCAATGATCATCTTTGAGGTGTTTCTACAACTTGATTGGAGTCCACCTGTGGTAAATTCAATTGATTGGACATGATTTGGAAAGGCACACACCTGTCTATATAAGGTCCCACCGTTGACAGTGTATGTCAGAGCAAAAACCAAGCCATGAGGTTGAAGGAATTGTCCGTAGAGCTCCGGGACAGTATTGGATCGAGGCACAAATCTGGGGAAGGGTACCAAAAAAATGTCTGCAGCATTGAAGGTCCCCAAGAACACTGTGGCCTCCATCATTCTTAAATGGAAGATGTTTGGAACCCTCAAGAATCTTCCTAGAGCTGGCCGCCCGGCCAAACTGAGAAATCAGGGGAGAAGGGTCTTGGTCAGGGAAGTGACCAAGAACCCGATAGTCACTCTAACAGCGCTCTAGAGTTCCTCTGTGGAGATGGGAGAACCATCCAGAGGGACAACCATCTCTGCAGCACTCCACCAATCAGGCCTTTATGCTAGAGTGACCAGACAGAAGCCACTACTCCTCAGTAAAAGACATGACAGCCCGCTTGGTGTTTGCCAAACGGCACCTAAAGACTAAGACCATGAGAAACAATATTCTCTGGTCTGATGAAACCAAGATTGAACTCTTTGGCCTGAATGCCATGTGTCACATCTGGAGGAAACCTGGCACCATCCCTACAGTGAAGCATGGTGGTGGCAGCATCATGCTGTGGGGATGTTTTTCAGCGGCAGGGACTGGGAGACGAATCACGATCGAGACAAAGATGAACGGAGCAAAGTACAGAGAGATCCTTGATGACAACCTGCTCAATGAGGACTATAATAACTGTTTCCCAGTTTATCTAACTTGCTGTCAGTCTACCAAATGCGAACTGAAAATATGGTTTTGTCTCAGTGTACAAGAATGGGTGTCATGCCTCCTGTGAATATGATATCAGCATGGTTGTGTGTGTGATTAGGAAACATCTTGGGATTTCAGAAATGTACACTACATGACCAAATGTATGTGCACATCTGCTCATTAAACTTCTTATTCTAAAATCATGGGCATTAAAATGGAGTTGGTCCCCCCTTTGCTGCTATAACAGCCTCTACTCTTCTGAAAAGGCTTTCCACTAAATGTTGGAACATTGCTGCAGGTACTTGCTTCCATTCAACCACAAGAGCTTTAGTGAGGTCAGGCACTGATGTTGGGTGATTAGGCCTGGCTCGTAGTCACCGTTTCAATTTGACTAACTGACTTGCTGTAAAGGTGGCATCCTATGAAGGTGCCACGTTGAAAGTCACTGAGCTCTTCAGTGAGGCCTTTCTTTTGCCAATGTTTGTCTATGGTTATTGCATGGCTGTGTGCTCGATTTTATACACCTGTCAGCAACGGGTGTGGCTGAAATAGCCAAATCCACTAATTTTTTCTAATGTCCATATATTTTTTTATATAGTGTATAGTATATCATGTGTTGGGCTAATGTGTTGGATAGATGTAGAAAGACGTTATAGAAGATGGAAATGCAAAAAGTGCATTTCACCCTATATGCCTATAGGCTTATTTTATTGATCTGCATCCTTCTTTTATTCTTGATTTAGTTTAGTCTTATTTTATTACATTTTTTACTATATTTACAATGTCACTTATTTGATTCCTTTACGATGACACTTTGATTACTATGTGAGAAGCCTGTCAATAAAAAATACAATTTKATTTGTCTGTATTTATTTGTCGTTACCTGTTGATCCCGAGTGCTCATTACTAATTGGGTAGCCAACAAGCCTGCAAGCGTGTTTGAGGATTTCTATTGGAGAAGCAATTTTTGACTGTCTTCATACGGTACTGTCTTTGCCTGCACTGTTGGCTGCAATGACAAACAAGCCCAATAATTGTTACCAGAGTAGCTGAGTTGTGATGTTTCACCACTGACCTGCTACCTTTTCAACCAAAAGATTACAACAAATACGTTTTTGACAGTTACAACCTTATCAATATGGATAATAGCTAGTCTGACCATATTGTCATTGTTAAGCAAGCTAGCTAACTTTATTATTAGCAATGTAAGCAAGGTTTTCAAGCTAACTAAAATCTTATTGGTTGAAGAATTGTTCCAACTTTAAAAGCACTTGAACACAGTGAGCTCGTTTGAGTGGTAAGGTGAAAGCAACCGACTGTAGACGAAAGTTGAGGAGTGAAGTCGGGGGAGGTGCATCTGCAACAGCCGAAAGTCAGAAACTGATGTGGTTTTCCTACAGCCAGGCTCAGTGCAACATGGCAGTTGCCATTGTTTAAAAAAAATATATCTTTATAATGTCAAAAAAACATCTCCAAAATATATGTGTGTACAATCAAGTGGTGACAGAGAGAGCCTCAAATATCACACTAATTTGTACATATCCACATGAATTATGGCAATTACGGTTCCTGTTTCAATCTTGTCTTCATCATGTTCACATGGGTCAAACAAAAACACCCTAATAATTGATTGACAAGAGCCTCCCACTATGCAGGCCATGGCCGCAGGATGAAGTTGGTGAAGAGCCTACATGGGTAGGCAGATGAAGTTGGTCTGCCTACATGGGTAGGCAGACCAGTCCAAATTTCATGACCTTTGATCACATGATTTTTGTAAAGTTCTTGCAGTTGATATGTAGGCGCAAGTCATAAAATGTTTATACTCACAATGCAACACACTTTGAAAGGCGGTAACCAATGATGGTCAGCGACGTGTAACAGTTTCCCATTTCCCAGGAGCATGTGAAGCCAGCATAGAGATATTTCTGTACAAAGGTTTTAGAGGACTATCGAGCTCCATAGTGGAGGTGTCATAATACCCATAAAACCTAGCGGTCAAACAGGGAAATGGTTCTAATGGTTTTTCCGCCATTCATTTTTCCCATTGATGGTTTTAAAAACACTTAAAATAAGGGTTGTGTTTTGTATAGGCTAACCCTGGTGTAAAATTTTGATTACCATGTAAATCTCTCTCGGACAAGGGGACTTTTATACATTTATTAGTCTCTATTTGCTGTCTGATTCAAAAATGCCAATTAGCATCAAAGAAGACATCATGCAATACTCCAAATCCCTGCAAGCTCTTGCACGTCATCTCTAGCTGACAGGTATTGTGTCAATTTTAAACTTGCACATGACAGTTCACAGAATTGTCAATGTAAAGAAATTAAGCAAATGTATTAATTACTAACAATAGATAGTTAATCCAAAGATTTTTACCTTTGCCTTGATTCGTCAGTCTCGTCCAGATCATCATTGGACTCCCGAGTGGGAGAGGTGTCACTACAGGTGTCACTACAGACACCCTGGTTCGAATCAAATCAAATGTATTTATATAGCCMTTCTTACATCAGCTGATATATCAAAGTGCTGTACAGAAACCCAGCCTAAAACCCCAAACAGCAAGCAATGCAGGTGTAGAAGCACGGTGGCTAGGAAAAACTCCCTGGAAAGGCCAAAACCTAGGAAGAAACCTAGAGAGGAACCAAGCTATGAGGGGTGGAGATTATAACAGAACATGACCAAGATGTTCAAATGTTCATAAATGACCAGCATGGTCAAATAATAATAATCACAGTAGTTGTCGAGGGTGCAACAAGTCAGCACCTCAGAGTAAATGTCAGTTGGCTTTTCATAGCCAATCATTGAGAGTATCTCTACCGCTCCTGCTGTCTCTAGAGAGTTGAAACAGCAAGTCTGGGACAGGTAGCACGTCCGGTGAACAGGTCAGGGTTCCATAGCCGCAGGCAGAAAAGTTGAAACTGGAGCAGCAGCACGGCCAGATGGACTGGGGACAGCAAGGAGTCATCATGCCAGGTAGTCCTGAGGCATGGTCTAGGGCTCAGGTCCTCCGAGAGAGAGAAGAAAGAAAGGAAGAGAGAGAGAGAGAATTAGAGAGAGCATACTTAAATTCACACAGGACACTGGATAAGACAGGAGAAAAACTCCAGATATAAGACTGACCCTAGCCCCCGACACATAAACTACTGCAGCATAAATACTGGAGCTGAGACTGGAGGGGTCAGGAGACACTGTGGCCCCATTCGATGATACCCCGGACAGGGCCAAACAGGCAGGATATAATCCCACCCACTTTGCCAAAGCACAGCCCCCACACCACTAGAGGGATATCTTGAACCACCAACTTACCATCCTGAGACAAGGCCGAGTATAGCCACAAAGATCTCCGCCACGGGGGGGGGGGGGGGCAACCCAGACAGGAAGACCACGTCAGCGACTCAACCCACTCAAAAGATGCACCCCTCCTAGGGACGGCATGAAAGAGCACCAGTAAGCCAGTGACTCAGCCCCTGTAATAGGGTTAGAGGCAGAATCCCAGTGGAGAGAGGGGAACCGGCCAGCAGAGACAGCAAGGGCGGTTTGTTGCTCCAGAGCCTTTCCGTTCACCTCACACTCCTGGGCCAGACTACACTCAATCATATGACCTACTGAAGAGATGAGTCTTCAGTAAAAAACTTAAAGGTTGAGACGAGTCTGCGTCTCTCACATGGGTAGGCAGACCATTCCATAAAAATGGAGCTCTATAGGAGAAAGCCCTGCCTCCAGCTGTTGCTTAGAAATTCTAGGACAATTAGGAGGCCTGCGTCTTGTGACCGTAGCGTAACGTGTAGGTATGTAGCGGAAGACCCAAATCGGAAATGATAGGTAGGGCGAAGCCCATGTAATGCTTTGTAGGGTAGCAGTAAACTTTGAAATCAGCCCTTGCCTTAACAGGAAGCCAGTGTAGGGAGGCTAACACTGGAGTAATATGATCAGATTTTTTGGTTCTAGTCAGGATTCTAGCAGCCGTATTTAGCACTAACTGAAGTTTATTTAGTGCTTTTTCCGGGTAGCAGGAAAGTAGAGCATTGCAGTAGTCTAACCTAGAAGTAACAAAAGCATGGATAATTTTTCTGCACATTTTTTGGACAGAAAGTTTCTGATTTTGCAATATTACGTAGATGAAAAAAAGCTGTCCTTGAAACAGTCTGATATGTCGGCTCAAATGAGAGATCAGGGTCCAGAGTAACGCCGGAGGTCTCACGATGTTTATTGAGACGACTGTACAACTATCAGATTAATTGTCAGATTCAACAGAATATATATTTGTTTCTGTGGACCAAGAAAGCATCTCTGTTTTGTCCGAGTTTAAAAGTAGAAAGTTGCAGCCATCCACTTCCTTATGTCTGAAACTTGACTTCTAGGGAGGGCAATTTTGGGGCTTCACCTGTTTCATTGAAATGTACGCTGTGTGTCTCCTCATAGCAGTGAAAGTTAACATTATGTTTCGAATGACTCCCCAAGATGAAAATATATAGTGAAAACAATAGTGGTCCTAAACGGAACCTTGAACACCGAAATTAAGTTGATTTGTCAGAGGACAAACCATTCACAGAGACAATTGATATCTTTCCGATAGATAAGAATCTTAAACCAGGCCAGAACTGTTTCCGTGTAGACCAATTTTGGGTTTCCAATCTCTCCAAAGAATGTGGTGATCGATGTGTATCAAAAGCAACACTAAGGTCTAGGAGCACGAGGACAGATGCAGGCTCGGTCTGACGCCATTAAAAGGTAATTTACCCCCTCACAAGTGTGCAGTCTCAGTGCTATGATGGGGTCTAAAACCAGCATTCGTATGTACATTGTTTGTCTTCAGGAAGGCAGTGAGTTGCTGCGCGACAGCTTTTTCTAACATTTTTGAGAGGAATGGAAGATTCGATATAGGCCGATAGTTCTTTTTATTTTCTGGGTCAAAGTTTGGCTTTTTCAAGAGAGGCTTTATTACTGCCACTTTTAGTGAGTTTGGTACACATCCGGTGGATAGAGAGCCATTTATTATGTTCGACATAGGAAGGCCAAGCACAGGAAGCAGCTCTTTCAGTAGTTTAGTTGGAATAGGGTCCAGTATGCAGCTTGAAGGTTTAGAGGCCATGATTATTTTCATCTTTGTGTCAAGAGATATAGTACTAAAACACTTGCGTGTCACCCTTGATCCTAGGTCCTGGCAGAGTTGTGCAGACTCAGGACAACTGAGCTTTGGAGGAATACGCAGATTTAAAGAGGAGTCCGTAATTTGCTTTCTAATGATCATGATATTTTCCTCAAAGAAGTTCATGAATGTATTACTGCTGAAGTGAAAGCCATCCTCTCTTGGGGAATGCTGYTTTTTAGTTAGCTTTGCGACAGTATCAAAAAGAAATTTGGGATTGTTCTTATTTTCCTCAATTAAGTTGGAAAAATAGGTTGATCGAGCAGCAGTGAGGGCTCTTCGATACTGCACGGTACTGTCTTTCCAAGCTAGTCGGAAGACTTCCAGTTTGGTGTGGCGCCATTTCTGTTCCAATTTTCTGGAAGCTTGCTTCAGTGCTTGGGTATTTTCTGTATACCAGGGAGCTAGTTTCTTATGACAAATGTTTTTAGTTTTTAGGGGTGCAACTCCATCTAGGGTATTGCGCAGGGTTAAATTGAGTTCCTCAGTTAGGTGGTTAACAGATTTTTGTCCTCTGACGTCCTTGGGTAGGCAGAGGGAGTCTGGAAGGGCATCAAGGTATCTTTGGGTTGTCTGAGAATTTACAGTACGACTTTTGATGCTCCTTGGTTGGGGTCTGAGCTATTGCAAACGTAATAAAATGGTGGTCCGATAGTCCAGGGTTATGAGGAAAAACATTAAGATCCACAACATTTATTCCATGAGACAGAACTAGGTCCAGAGTATGACTGTGGCAGTGAGTAGTTCCAGAGACATGTTGGACAAAACCCACTGAGTCGATAATGGCTCCGAAAGCCTTTTGGAGTGGGTCTGTGGACTTTTCCATGTGAATATTAAAGTCACCAAAAATGTGAATATTATCTGCTATGACTACAAGGTCCGATAGGAATTCAGGGAACTCAGTGAGGAACGCTGTATATGGCCCAGGGGGGCTGTAAACAGTAGCTATAAAAAGTGATTGGGTGGGCTGCATAGATTTCATGACTAGAAGCTCAAAAGACGAAAACGTCATTTTTGGGGGGGGAATTGAAATTTGCTGTCGTAAATGTTAGCAACACCTCCGCCTTTACGGGATGCACGGGGGATATGGTCACTAGTGTAACCAGGAGGTGAGACCTCATTTAACACAGTAAATTCATCAGGCTTAAGCCATGTTTCAGTCAGGCCAATCACATCAAGATTATGATCAGTGATTAGTTCATTGACTTTAACTGCCTTTGAAGTGAGGGATCTAACATTAAGTAGCCCTATTTTGAGATGTGGTATCACGATCTCTTTCAATAATGGCAGGAATGGAAGAGGTCTTTATTCTAGTGAGATTGCTAAGGCGAACACCGCCATGTTTAGTTTTGCCCAACCTAGGTCGAGGCACAGACACGGTCTCAATTGGGATAGCTGAGCTGACTACACTGACTGTGCTAGTGGCAGACTCCACTAAGCTGGCAGGCTGGCTGACAGCCTGCTGCCTGGCCTGCACCCTATTTAATTGTGGAGCTAGGGGAGTTAGAGCCCTGTCTATGTTCGTAGATAAGATGAGAGCACCCCTCCAGCTAGGATGGAGTCCGTCACTCCTCAACAGGCCAGGCTTGGTCCCAGAAAGAGGGCCAATTATCTACAAATTCTATCTTGTGGGAGGGTTAGAAAACAGTTTTCAACCAGCGATTGAGTTGTGAGACTCTGCTGTAGAGCTCATCACTCCCCCTAACTGGGAGGGGGCCAGAGACAATTACTTGATGCCGACACATCTTTCTAGCTGATTTACACGCTGAAGCTATGTTGCGTTTGGTGACCTCTGACTGTTTCATCCTAACATCGTTGGTGCCGACGTGGATAACAATATCTCTATACTCTCTACACTCACCAGTTTTAGCTTCAGCCAGCACCATCTTCAGATTAACCTTAACGTCGGTAGCCCTGCCCCCTGGTAAACAGTGTATGATCGCTGGATGATTCGTTTTAAGTCTAATACTGCGGGTAATGGAGTCGCCAATGACTAGGGTTTTCAATTTGTCAGAGCTAAATGGTGGGAGCCTTCGGCGTCTCAGACTACGTAACGGGAGGAGTAGAGACCAGAGAAGGCTCGGCCTCTGACTCCGACTAGCTGATTAATGTTAATGGGGAGAACCGGTTGAAAGTTTCTGTCGGCTGAATGAGCGAAACCGGTTGAGCATTCCTACAGCATTTCCCTCCAGAAGCCATGAGAAAGTTGTCCGGCTGCGGGGATCGTGCAAGGGGATTTATACTAAAGTTACTATCTGTACTTACTGGTGGCACAGACGCTGTTTCATCCTTTCCTACACTGAAATTACCCTTGCCTAACGATTGCGTCTGAAGCTGGGCTTGCAGCACAGCTATCCTCGCCATAAGGCGATCGTTCTCCTGTATATTATGAGTACAGCGACTGCAATTAGAAGGCATCATGTTAATGTTACTAACGTAAACTCACTCACTTTTGTACATCGCCTTGGTCYGTACAATTGACCTTATTTTAGCGCCCCAAAAACGTAATACTTCCAGATCAACTGTAATGTCAATACCATTGTAAAGCACAATTTCTCCCCTTTCCAACAGAATCAATTACATGACCCCCACGCTGCCCGTTTCTGCATGATTCAAGAAGGCAATGAGCCCCGTAGGGTCTTTTTTTTAAATGGCGGGTGGGGAAGCGAAACTAATGCGTGATAGTGAGAAGGAGAGATGTTGTGTGGGAAAATTGCTTTTTTTCACCCGGTCTGTCCAACTTATCACCTTATCGCCTCTAAAATGTAAATAAAACACTATAAAGAGTTTATATAATGTGTCATTACATACCTATTTGAAGGTTTGTGTCGAATTTGAATCGGGTTTTTAGGGCGGTGCTAAAGTGATCTTAGAAGTAAACAGTGCCTTTGAGAATGATGATTGCATGCAATGATGTCGCAAAAAATGACTAGGTATCCCCCCTTACCCCTGTCACTGTCTATTTCTTGTTTTTAAACGATGAGAGAAGTGCTACACCTGGTRGAGAGAGATTATAAGACAGAAATAGTTGCTTTATGCGTTGCTGTACGTTACGACATGACACGTCACGATGTAACGGAGGGTCCGTTTTTTAAACTTTTCTCCAATACTATAGAGCCATTACCATGTCGATCAACGCTTGAATAGAAATGTAGTTCACACCAAAGATTTTGAAGTCAACACAGTCGCTACAGTCCCAATAGTTTTCTTTGTAGCCTCGTTTGAATGTTGCGGTTGGGCACATTTGTACGGAATGGGGTGAGTTTAGGAATGGGGTGAGTTTACGTTACTTAGCCTTGGCTGTTGGAAGTCTGACAAACCATGTCCAGATAAAACGTCCGGAGTGAAAAAGTTGAGTGAGGGAAAAACAAAAAATATAAACGTAATTAAAAAGTAAAAACCGTAAAGTTGTCAGGTAGCAAAGTAAGGTTGGCAACAAAACGCGCAGCAGCACGTAAACAAGTCTGCAAGTTGTGACCGGAAATGACTAATGGCTTCTCTCCTGTGTGTACATCATATGTAGTACCAGTTGAATCCAGGCTGTAATTCAACTGGCCGTGATTGGGAGTCCCATAGGGCGGTGCATAATTGGCCCAGCGTCGTCCGGGTTTGGCCGGTGTAGGCCGTCATTGTAAATGAGAATTTGTTCTTAACTAACTTGCCTAGTTAAATAAATAAAAATATTGCATTTGTAGTTCTTTATGATAGCCACATTAGCAGCTAAATAGCATTTCTTTTTGGGGGATAAATACAGGCGAATATATTGATAAAAGTAATCTTGTCCTAGAGAGATTTACACTGTTATCAAAATGTCACACCAGGGTAAGTCTACACAAAACACAGCCCTTATTTTAAGTGCTTCTAAAATCCTCTATGGGAAAAACGATTGGAACCATTTCCTTGTTGGACCGCTAGGATTTTATTATGACATACTGTGGTGCTCTATTCCTGATTCCTTGAACCATCTGAAATGATTGGTTGAGGGAAGTCACGTTGCTGATGTAGACTGACGCGCACCATTGCGCAGATTCGATTATGCTGATCTGCCGGGCACCAGGCAATGGCCCAACAGGCAAAAGCGTGGAGGGAGGCGCGCCATTCTCAAATTGAACAATAATCTGTGCCACTTGGTCATTTTGTCAAGGCAGCAGCATGGTGCATCGTCCAGAAACATACAACATATATTTTCCATAAAATAAATATTTCCATTTTCTAACTATTTTTCATTGGGAAGGCAGATAAACTAATCACTTTTACATGGGAAACACATAATTCTATTAATTACACACATGATTAATTACGTTACTTTGGTTTTAAGCCGTGATCACAGTGGGCTTTGAATAGAATGCAGTCAACTTTCAGCCAATGCAAAACACAGGTACAATGGCGCCCGGGCGCGATTAATCGAGCACCCTCAATGTTCCACGAGCAGCCGGAAGAACTGCCTATGAACGCACACTTTGGATGCGACACAACTATGCCGGTTAGGCAAATCTTAATTACGGTGCACATCAATTAGGTATTACTGCGATACTGGAGCTTTTTTTATGAATGGAGTGAATTACATTCTTTAAGAAAAAGCGTATAATTTGCTCGCTTAATTAGGTTACTCAGAGAGAAGGACATCATTGAACAATCAGTGATTGCTTATAAAGGCAGAAAAACGAAATTAATGGTAAGTGCCGCAACTTGAGGATCATTATCCTTAGCAATCTGGCATAGAGTTAAATCATGTGTTTGATCACAGTTTTCATTGACGTATGATTGTCTTTGTGTTGGAACTAAATAATTGCTGCCTTCAGATTGCATGCTTTTCGATCTTGTCCAGGAACCGTCAGAAATGATCTGTGTATATTTTGTGACATATTGAATATCGTGTGCGCGTGTGTGTGTGTGTGTGAAATGCAGGTCTAGCTTTTAACAGAACAATTTACAGTAGTTGTTTTGCATGTTTCTGTGACTATTATTGAAAGGATTAATGAAAACATAATTTCAAACAGGTCAATCTTTACAGACCTTTCCAGTGAAAAGTCATGTAATGCACTGTATTCTATTACCTATATCACCTCGAGTTCATTGGTGGTTACATTTTACAGTCACTTTCAGCTTGATTTTGTGGCACCCTGGTTGCTACACTGCTTCTGGAATTAATCGTTCACTCCAGGCTCATTTACGGTACATGTATTTTTTTCACAGAATAGAGACAATTCGTTACAGCATACCTACATCTTTTATTTAAGGTAAGACTAAGTCTATTGTCTCTTTTGTACTGTCTAACATGTTTTGCCGTGGAATACAGAAATGTGATGTCTCCTGCCTTCGGTTTGGGTAGACATGTTGGATTCATGGCTGTGAGATTCCATTAAAAGCTTGCTCAGCTGTTGCAGTTTTGCTACAAAAGCTCTTATTATAACATCCGATGGTAAGATTTGATCTTGATATTCAGACTGACAACTGCTCTACTCAATATAGACTGGTTATTAAATAGGAAAAACTTGAGTCAGGATGGAAGGGTTAGACCAGATACAGCTTCTGGTATAAATATGAAATTGATGCAAACACATTGTAGCATCTGTGATGTGCATTTTGGCTGTTATTTAGTCAGGATCATTATGAGATGGCAATAAGATGATATAAGGTACTCAATACATGCTTCAATGTTTCAACAGCATATGAGATACATGGAGTTTTCCAATGGCTTTTGACGCTGTGAAACACCCAATGGCTTACATTATTGGGCCTTGTAGATAATGGCTGAAAAGTCCTCTGGTGGATGTGCATTTATTTTCTTCAACAGACACAATACAGGCTTTACCGAGCAGTCGTATACTGAGTGCCATTTTAGAGAGCAAAACATAGTCTTAGTGGATTGTGAATTTAGATTTTAGGTATAATTGCAAGGCTGATTATTCAATGCCTTATCAAAATGGGTTAGATAGCAAAGGTCATGTAATTGGATGTCAGTGTTGGCAGCAGCTGGGGAGACATGCTGTGCCAGTGAAGTGGTGGGTTGGAATATGGCAGCGTGTCTCGTTATCCAGCAATACACTCTTTGTTGTGGCTCAACCATTCTCTTTTGCCAAACAGGAAGGAGCTACTGAGACAGCTCTGTGCAACACACACACACATACACATACACATACACGCACACCCAAACTCATTCCAGCAAAGTGATTGAGATCTGTGAGGCAAGAGTGGGGCTCCACCTCTTATCTTGGCAATGATTTTTTCCCTCCCTAATCCATCTGTTAGTCTATCCAATCCGTCAGCAACCTGTCCTCGCAGGAATATGACTTAATTAGTACATGTCTTGTTACATAGTTAAATATGCACTCTCAAACTTTTGTATAATTCCAGCCTGTAGTTTTGAAAGTGGTGCTCATGGGCCAAAAGGGGTCCACGTTTTTTGGGTACTACGTCGTCAAATTGTGTACARCGTCATCCGTTTTGTATGATATGTTACGTCCTGCAAATATTAGAAATAAAGTACCGCTCAACCAGCTTCATAAGGTAGTCACTTGGAATGCATTTCAGTTAACAGGTGTGCCTTGTTAAAAGTTAATTTGTGTAATTTATTTCCTTCTTAATGCGTTTCAGCCAATCAGTTGTTGGGGTGGTATACAGAAGAGAGCCCTATTTGGTAAAATACCAAGTCCATATTATGGCAAGAACAGCTCAAGTAAGCAAAGAGAAATGACAGTCCATCCTTACTTTAACACATAAAGGTCAGTCAATACGGAACATTTCAAGAACTTTGAAAGTTTTTTCAATTGCAGTCGCAAAAACCATCAAGCACTATGATGAAACTGGCTCTCATGAGGACCGCCACAGGAAAGAAAGACCCAGACTTACCTCTGCTGCAGAGGATAAGTTCATTAGAGTTACCAGATTCAGAAATTGCAGCCCAAATAAATGCTTCATAGAGTTCAAGCAACAGACATCTCAACATCAACTGTTCGGAGGAGACTGCGTGAATCAGGCCTTCATTGTCACGCCCTGACCTTAGAGATCCTTTTTATGTCTCTATTTTGGTTTGGTCAGGGCGTGAGTTGGGGTGGGCATTCTATGTTTTGTGTTCTGTGTGTTTGGCCGGGTGTGGTTCTCAATCAGAGGCAGCTGTCTATCGTTGTCTCTGATTGAGAACCATACTTAGGTAGCCTTTTCCCACCTGTGTTTTATGGGTAGTTGTTTTCTGTTTGTGTGTCTGCACCAGACAACTGTTTCTGTTTCGTTTGTTCTCTTTGTTGTTTTGTTATTTAGTGTTCAGTTTTCTTAATAAATCATGAACACTTACCACGCTGCGCTTTGGTCCACTCTTTCTTCATGCAACGATGATCGTTACATTCATGGTCAAATTGCTGCAAAGAAACCACTACTAAAAGACACCAATAATAAGAAGAGACTTGCTTGGGCCAAGAAACACGAGCAATGGACATTAGACTGGTGGAAATCTGTCCTTTGGTCTGATGACTCCAAATTTCAGATTTTTGGTTCCAACCGCCGTGTCTTTGTGAGACACAGAGTAGGTGAACGGATGATTTCCGCATGTGTAGTTCCCACCGTGAAGCATGGAGGTGTGATGTTGTGGGGATGCTTTGCTGGTGACAATGTTGTTGATTTAGTTAGAGGTCAAGGCATACTTAACCAACATGGCTACCACAGCATTCTGCAGCAATATGCCATGCCATCTGGTTTGCGCTTAGTGGTACTATCAGATGACCTGGCCTCCACAATCACCCGAGCTCAACCCAATTGAGATGGTTTGGGATGAGTTGGACTGCAGAGTGAAGGAAAACCAGCCAACAGATGCTCAGCATATGTGGGAACTCCTTCCAGTCTGTTGGAAAAGCATTCCAGGTGAAGCTGGTTGAGTGCATGCCAAGAGTGTGCAAAGCTGTCATCAAAGCAAAGGGTGGCTACTTTGAAGAATCTAAATTCTGAAATCTTTTTTTTTGGTTACTACATGATTCCTTATGTGTTATTTCATAGTTTATGTCTTCACTATTATTCTACAATGTAGAAAATAGTAAAAATAAAGAAAACCCTTGAATGAGTAGGTGTGTCCAAACTTTTGACTGGTACTATATATATATTACATATTTATATTATATATGTATATTACATGCATATACAGTTGAAGTCGGAAGTTTACATACACCTTAGCCAAATACATTTAAACTCAGTATCAGAAGCTTCTAAAGCCATGACATAATTTTCTGGAATTGTCCAAGCTGTTTAAAGGCACAATCAACTTAGTGTATGTAAACTTCTGACCCACGGGAATTGTGATACAGTGAAATAATCTGTCTGTAAACAATTTGTTGGAAAAATGACTTGTGTCATGCACAAAGTAGATGTCCTAACCGACTTGCCAAAACTATAGTTTGTTAACAAGAAATTTGTGGAGTGGTTGAAAAACTAGTTTTAATGACTCCAACCTAAGTGTATGTAAACTTCCGACTTCAACTATATATATATATATATATATATATATATACATTGTGCCTTCGGATAGTATTCAGACCCATTGAGTTTTCCACATTTTACATCCTTATCCGAAAATGGATTACATTTTTTTAAATCCTCACACAATACCCCATAATGACAAAGCGAAAACAGGTTTTTAGAAATGTTTGCACATGTATAAACCCCCCCCAGAAATACCTTATTTACATAACTATTCAGCCCATTTGCTATGAGACTCAAAATTGATCTCAGGTGCATTCTGTTTCCATTGGTCATCCTTGAGATGTTTCTAAAACTTGATTGGAGTCCACCTGTGGTAAATTCAATTGATTGGAAATGATTGGGAAAGGCATACACCTGTCTATATAAGGTCCCACAGTTGACAGTGCATGTCAGAGAAAAAACCAAGCCATGAGGTCGAAGGAATTGTCCGTAGAGCTCCGAGACAGGATTATGTTGAGGCACAGATCTGGGGAAGGGTACCAAAACATGTCTGCAGCATTGAAGGTGCTCAAGAACACAGTGGCCTCCCATCATTCTTAAATGGGAAGATGTTTGGAATCAAGATTCTTCCTATAGCTGGCAGCCCGGCCAAACTGAGCAATTGGGGGAGAAGGGCCTTGGTCAGGGTGACCAAGTACCTGATGCTCACTCTAGAGTTCCTCTGTGGTGATGGAAGAACCTTCCAGAAGGACAAACATCTCTGCAGCACTCCACCAAAAGGCACCTAAAGACTCTCAGACCATGAGAAACAAGATTCTCTGGTCTGATGAAACCAAGATTGATCTCTTTGGCCTGAATATCAAGCGTCACGTCTGGAGGAAACCTGGCACCATCCCTACGGTGAAGCATGGTGGTGGCTGCATCATGCTGTGGGGATGTTTTTCAGCGGCAGGGAGAGTTGTCAGGATCGAGGCAAAGATGAGCAATGTACAGCGAGATTCTTGACATACCTGCTCCAGAGCACTCAGGACCTCAGCCTGGGGCGAAGGTTCACCTTCCAACAGGACACTGACCCTAAGCACACAGAAAATACAACGCAGGAGTGGCTTCGGGACAAGTCTCTGAATGTCCTTGAGTGGCCCAGCCAGAGCCCGGACTTGAACCCGATCAAAAATCTCTGAAGAGACCTGAAAATAGCTGTGCAGCAACGCTCCCCATCCAACCTGACAGAGGTTGAGAGGATCTGCAGAGAACAATGGAAGAAACTACCCAAATATAGGTTTTCCAAGCTTGTAGCGTCATACCCAAAATGATTTGATGCTTTAATCGCTACCAAAGGTCCTTCAACAAAGTACAGAGTAAAGGGTCTGAACACTTATGCAAATGTGATCCTTCAGTTTAAAAATGTTTAGAAATTAGCAAACATTTCTAAAACCTGTTTTTACTTTGTCATTATGGGGTATTGTTTGTAAATTGATTAGTGTTTTTCTTTATATATATATATATATATACATTTTAGAATGAGGCTGTAACAAAATGTCAACGGGTCTGAATACTTTCTTAACCTGTTTAAAAAAATATATACTGTAAATATTTAAAAATATATATTTGTATGATATGTTACAAATCCAATTTGTACACATATGTTACTAATTTGTTGTGCTTAAGAGAACATTAAAGAACATTGAAACATTCACTAAATGATATTACCGGGGGCAAACTTCCCACCCTACTGGAAACCTACAGCACCCGATTCCATAGGAAGGCCAAAAAGATAATCAAGGACATCAACCACCCGAGCCACTGCCTGTTCACCCCGCTATCATCCAGAAGGCGAGGTCAGTACAGGTGCAACAAAGCTGGGACAGAGAGACTGAAAAACAGCTTCTATCTCAAGGCCATCGGACTGCTAAACAGCGGCTGCCTGCACACACTATTCTACGGTATCTTAGTCACTTTGAAATTGTGTTTACATATTGCATCACCCATTTCATATATATATATACTGTATTCTATACTACACCACTGACTGTTAAACAGCCATCTCCAGCACATCAGAGGCTGCTGCCTATAGACATAGATTAGGAATCACTGGCCACTTTAAGGAAATTAAACACTAGCCTCTTTAATAATGTCTCTGTATCTTGCAATACTCATCTCATATGTGTAAACTGTACTCTATACTATTCTATGTTATCTTAGTCACTTTAATTGTTTGTAAATATTGCATCATGCATCATATGTATATACTGTACTCTATACCATGCCACTGTATCTTAGTCCAATGCTGCTCTGACGTATATATATTCTTAATCCATTCCTTACTTAGATTTATGTGTATTTTGGGTATATGTTATGAAACTGTTAGATATTACTTGTTAGATATTACTGCACGGTCGGAGCTAGAAGCACAAGCATTTCCCTACACCCGGAATAACATCTGCTAAACACGTGTATGTGACCAATAAAATTTGATTTGATTTAAATGTATTTACCTTTTGAATAACTGAGCCTTTGAATGTTGGTACCTTTTGAATAACTGAATCTGCCATGCGTTGCTATTAAAAACTGTAGCATAGATGGCTGGGGCACATTGAATGTGGTTCATTAAAGATCTAGAGGGAAGGTAGTGCGACTTTTAAAGATAATAGTACAGAGTAGAATGTCCCTGCATGACTCTGGGGCGGGTGAGTAGTCTTCTCACAGTTTCACATTCAGAGCCAACAATTGTGGGGATGACAGGGATTCATGCTTTCCTTTAAACTTGGCCTGCAGTTCCATTCATACTGACTTGTAAAACAGGCCAACAGGCCAGGCTAGAAGATTGTTTTTGGGAGGGAGTAGCTGGTGCTTTAGATCAGCAGTTCATATCTTGTTGATCAGTTGGAATGTTCTGTTTAGGAAGCATGTCCTTAGGCTTAACAGGACATTGCATGTTGATTATTCAGGGGACAAGATCACAACACAACAATTCAACTGTTTTGAATCAGTCTTAGATAAATATTGATCTGATGATATTCCTATTTTCTCACCTTTAATGTCTCAACTAATGTTCACCCCTCTTGAAATTTGGACACCACGTCAATCCATTCTATAGACTTACAAAACTGTATATGCCAGTGTTAAATTAACGGCCAAATGCAACCATTTTTATCTCAATATCAAATCATTTCTGAGTAACAATTATGTACCTTAGTGTGATTGTTTCCAATTAAAATTGTCAAAAAGAAACAAAAATTGCTTCTTAGCAAAGAGCAATTTCTCAAGCAATAATTTTTCTAGGACTGTCTGGGAGTGGTCTGAGTGGGGCGGGTAAAACTGAAAACTAGCTGTAATTGGAAGAGAGGTTTGGAACACTCTTTCTTATTGGTCTATTAACTAATTTACTGACCGTTGATGTCACCAGGCAGGGCAAAACTCCATCCCAACAAAACAGGCAGGAGTTTTCAGCCGGTCTTTTCAAATAGCTGTAACATTAAAATGCATTATCATAATTTTCACAATTTCATATTTGATATGACTAGTCCTTGAGTGTCTTTGATCTGGTTATGTACAGGCTTTGCTGGGTCTTTCAGGGTTTGGGATCAGGCTCCCATGAGATGTTACCATGACATCAATGTGGAATGTGCTTTCTCTCTCCAGCTTATTATGGGTTGACTTGAAATGTGTTTTCCTTTCATCTTGATGAGCTTGAAGTGATGGTTCTATTTGGAAACAAAACAAATGATTTGGACCTGACATGAACAGTTATTGACCAGTGGTGTAAAATATTTAAGTAAAAATACTTTAAAGTACTACTTAAGTAGTTTTTTGGGAGTATCTGTACCATTTATATCTTTGACAACTTTTACTTCACTACATTCCTAAAAAAAATGATGTACTTTTTACTATACATTTTCCCTGACACACCCAAAAGTACAGTAACAGGACAGTAAAATGGTCAAATTAACATACTTGTCAAGAGAACATCCCTGGTCATCCCTACTGCCTCTGATCTGGAGGACTCACTAAACAGGGAACATCCCTGTCATCCTACTGCCTCTGATCTGGAGGACTCACTAAACAGAGAACATCCCTGGTCACCCTACTGCCTCTGATCTGGAGGACTCACTAAACAGAGAACATCCCTGGTCATCCCTACTGCTCTTGATCTGGAGGACTCACTAAACAGAGAACATCCCTGGTCATCCCTACTGCCTCTGATCTGGAGGACTCACTAAACAGAAGAACATCCCTGGTCATCCCTACTGCCTCTGATCTGGAGGACTCACTAAACAGAGAACATCCCTGGTCATCCCTACTGCCTCTGATCTGGCAGATTCACTAAACAGAGAACATCCCTGGTCATCCCTACTGCCTCTGATCTGGCAGATTCACTAAACACACAAGCGTCATTTGTAAATGATGTCTGAGTGTTGGGGTGTGCCCCTGGCTATCCGTAAACAACAAAAATAGGAAAAAAATAACATGGTGCCCTCTGGTTTGCTTAATATATGGAAATTAAAATGATTTATACTTTTACTTTTGATACTTAAGTATATTTAAAACCAAATACTTTACTGGGGGACTTTCATTTTCAACTCTATTAAGTAATCTTGACTTTTACTCAAGTATGACAATTGGGTACGTTTACCTGCACTGTTAATTACTGGAGGTCCACATAAATATATTCCCCTGGAATCCAACAATTTATTACTGTATGTTAACAACTCTGATAGTGTGTCTGAATGTCATAAACACAGTACCATAGTTACGCAACCTATCTATTTTGATGCACTCTCATTGATAATGGGCCTGCACACCTTTTTCAAGGCATTTTTTCAATTGGATGTGAATTTTGATCAACTATTTATTTTGATTCAGAGGAAAATCAAGAGCACCTCTTTTCCCATTCCTACGAGTCTGGGCATGTCATCTTTCTCTGAATAAATTCTCAACAAATGATTTCCATCATGCTGCTCTATGCCTGCCATCACTATGGCAACCAGTTTTAATGTGGGGGGGGGAACTCTTTGATGAAATGACTAGCATTGTGGTATATGTTTTTACTTTGTCAGACCATTAGTCAGAGAAGTTGCAATACTGTAAACAAAATATTCCTCAGATACAGTATGAATCAGTATGAATCGCTAAGTGTTGATTTAGTATAACCACAGAACTAGAATGAGAGCCATTTTATTTATTTGAATAACTACATGAGAAACTATCATGTTACATATTTCTTCACGTTTTTGCATTCCGCTACATTAAACAATGCACTGTATTAGATGTTCATTTACAGTAGATAATCAATTTCTAAGTTTGTCTGATGATGATCCTATTTGTAGCTTGCAGGAGTCCGTATCCATTAGGATGAAGTTAGTTAATTAGGCTAAATGTATCATTTAAAATGTGAGAGCTGCATATATAGCTTTTAGCCTACAAAGGCACCTTCAAACCATGTTTTCGTTTGGTGTACTGAGATTATTTACAGATGAATATAGTTATTATTCCACTGTCTACGTACAAGTACTGCATGACCCGCTTCATGAATTTGACCAGATAACAGAGCTAATGTTTTACATATGAAAACGCTTGAAGATCTCAACAGATACTATATATAAATAAKAAGGACGTCTGCTAACATGGACCCACACCCCCTCGGCTCCCTCCGCATGTAACAGAGATGAAAGCATCTTTGTCTCTGTGAGGTGCCTTGGCAGCTCTGTCTCTGCCAGAGCTAGGGCTTCTGTGAACTTTTAGATGGCATGGGAAAACACAGTCATAAATAAAATATGCGTTTATCAATAATTCAGCTTAGCATTGTGATTGACAACTAGTGTGAAATAACCTGATTATGCCTCCACAGTGCATGACTTGAATTACACCAAAACATGCCCAAGTTTGAATGTGTTTTTAAAAAGTTAAGCCACTATAAGCTGTATGTTGACTAATTATGGCAGACAATGGATCAATTATGTTGTCAGACTGTCAGATTCATTCCTTTGCTGCTCCTTGCGAGCGTCAAACCAAGAGCAGCATTATTTCAGCTTTTGTCTTTTCGTGAGAGTGTAATGATTTTATGAATCCATGTTATGAAAGACCATATGTAAAACATTAAATAGCTTTTTTAGATTATACACCAGCTGCCTTTGAAAAAGAATCAGACAAAAAAMCAACCCTTATTGGGTGCACCCATTATAATATGTTATTCTATTTCCCTGTCTTTGAAAAGTAATGACATCCCCCTAAGATCCCCCCTGAGAAACTCATATTATTGGCAGATGTATGTTAATGGCCGATGTTATGAAATGGAACAGAGCAGCCCAGTTTGATATAATGGTACTCCAAACAACCTAATGGTTGGTATAAGACTCTATCTCAGTCATCCCTGGACCTGCATTGATAATAGACAGCGCCGGTGTTTCCTCTATTGTTCTGTGAGGAGGAGCAGATAGATCAATGGTCCCTGTGCTAGCTGCAGCAGGCAGGCAGCTCCCATCCTCCGTGTACAGAGTGCTGAGCAGTGGGCTGGTCTGACTCCCTCCTTTCCTTTCGTGTGTGGAGCTGTCTACAGCCTCAGGCAACATCAAGTTAACAAATGTACGGAGCCCATGCGAAAGCTTGATTTGCATAAATCTGTAAATGTACTACATTTTCTTGAATGGATTCCTTTGTGTTTCATTTGTGCATTGTTCCTTATGCATGTGACTTTCCAATTGTCACTGAGCTGCCTGAACATCAATATCCTCTTGGACTGTGTTGTTCTCCTTTTGATTTAATTTGACCATGAGCTTATCATGTATAAGTAATATGTAGATAGATTATATTATTGTGTTATTGATAGTTGAGAAACATTGAGTGTTTGAATATGACTGTGCCCTCTCCACCACAGCTTATTTATTGTGATTAGACAGAGCGGTCATAGTTGTATTTTATAAATGCATAGAGTGTGGTTTTATGTGTAGATTGATATATTGGTAATGTATTGTGCTAATGTCTCATAGTATTGTTCGCTAGGTCTGAAAACATCATTCTGCTGCACATTTTGATTGTTCTCAATATAATCACTGATTTATTTTCAGATGTGGTAAAGTATTTATCCATACCACTTTGATTGAAACCATCCTGTAGCCTACATTGACTTATTTTGTGGGGGATGCAGGCTTGACCAAGTTCCCCTTGGGACACAGGGATGCAAATTACATTGAGCATTCTGTTATTCCTGAACACGTGATTAACTGACAAGCGAGAGAGAGAATTGAAGAGAGAGAGAATAGAAGAGGGGATGGAGAATTGGAGAGAGAGACGTTCACCAAACATATTCCTCCGCGGCCTTTTCATGTATAATTTAGGAGGCTCGCCACCCTCTAAACAGTGCCATCGAATGTGGAATACATCAGCGTTGTGTTTATGTTCTCTCCGCCACATGCTCTGTTGCAGGAATCCTCCGTCAACATCATCTGTAGATATATAATCATCCAGGCCTCAGCTCCTCCTCAGGGAGCCCAGCTGAGACCCGGCCTGCCTCTCAAGGTTGCTGTTTAAGGCCGCGTCTGACACCAGTGATTTATGAGGTTAAGCCTAACCTCAGACTTCTAATATGGCAGAAGATCTTTAAATCAAATCAAAAATAAATAAATAATGCTTATTTTCCTAGCTCCACAGGGCAGTGATACCTAACAACACAAACAATACATGCAAATCCCCAAAATAAAACAAAAGAAATGTAGAAATATTAGAACGAGCAATGTCAGAGTCCGGGAATATAAATATATATGTATATGATGGTGTGTACAGACATTATGGACAGTATATGTATAGAAAAGGTGTGTACAGCAGTAGTTATATAAGATGAGCCTTGACTAGAAAACAGTATAAACAGTGCCTTCAGAAAGTATTCACACCCCTTGACTTTTTCCACATTTTGTTGTGTTACAGCCTGCATTTCAAATGGATTGAAATTATGTGTCACTTGTATACAGTTGAAGTCGGAAGTTTATATACACCTTAGCCAAATACATTTAAACTCAGTTTTTCACATTTCCTAACATTTAATCCAAATAAAAATTGTCTTAGGTCAGTTAGGATCACCACTTTATTTTAAGAATGTGAAATGTCAGAAATAGAGGAGGAGAATGATTTATTTCAGCTTTTATTTCTTTCACACATTCCCAGTGGGTCAGAAGTTTACATACACTCAATTAGTATTTGGTAGCATTGCCTTTAAATTGTTTAACTTGTGTCAAACGTTTCGGGTAGCCTTCCACAAGCTTCCCACAATAAGTTAGGTGAATTTTGGCCCATTCTTCCTGACAGAGCAAGTGTAACTGAGTCAGGTTTGTAGACCTCCTTGCTTGCACACACATTTTCAGTTCTGCCCACAAATGCTCTACAGGCTTGAGGTCAGGGTTTTGTGATGGCCACTCCAATACCTTGACTTTGTTGTCCCAACTTTGGAAGTATGCTTGGGGTCATTGTCCATTTGGAAGACCCATTTGCGACCAAGCTTTAACTTCCAGACTGATGTCTTGAGATGTTTCTTCAATTATATCACATAATTTTACTTCCTCAGATGCCATATATTTTGTGAAGTGCACCAGTCCCTCCTGCACGCAAAGCACCCCCACAACATGATGCTGCCACCCCGGTGCTTCACGATTGGGATGGTGTTCTGCGGCTTGCAAGCCTCCCCCTTTTTTCCTCCAAACATATACGATGGTCATTTTGGCCAAACAGTTCCATTTTTATTTCATCAGAGCAGAGGACATTTCTCCAAAAAGTATGATCTTTGTCCCCATGTGCAGTTGCAAACCATAGTCTGGCTTTTTTTATGGCGGTTTTGGAGCAGTGGCTTCTTCCTTGCTGACTGGCCTTTTAGGTTATGTCGATTTTACTGTGGATATAGATACTTTTGTACCTGTTTCCTCCAGCATCTTCACAAGGTCCTTTGCTGTTGTTCTGGGATTGACTTGTACTTTTCCCACCAAAGTGCGTTCATCTCTAAGAGACAGAACGAGTCTGCTTCCTGAGCGGAATGACGCCTGTGTGATCCTTCAGGCATTTGGAAATTGCTCCCAAGGATGAACCAGACCTGTGGAGGTCTTGGCTGATTTCTTTTGGTATTCCCATGATGTCAAGCAAAGAGGCACTGAGTTTGAAGGTAGGCCTTCAAATACATCCACAGGTACACCTCTAATTGACTCAAATGATGTCAATTAGCCTAACAGAATCTTCTAAAGCCATGACATAATTTTCTGGAATTTTCCAAGCTGTTTAGAGGCTCAGTCAACTTAGTGTATGTAAACTTCTGACCCACTGGAATTGTGATACAGCGAATCATTAGTGAAATAATCTGTCTGTAAATTGTTGGGAAAATGACTTGTGTCATGCACAAAGTAGATGTTCTAACCGACTTGCCAAAAATATAGTTTGTTATCAAGACATTTGTGGAGTGGTTGAAAAATGTATTTGAATGACTCCAACCTAAGTGTATGGAAACTTCCGACTTCAACTGTACATACAATATCCCATAATGTCAAAGTGGAATTATGTTTTTAGAAATGTTTACAAATTAATACAAAATTTAAAGCTGACATGTCTTGAGTCAATAAGTATTCAACTCCTTCGTTATGGCAAGCCTAAATAAGTTCAGGAATAAACATTTGCTTAACAAGTCACATAATAACTTGCATGAACTTACTCTGTGTGCAATAATAGTGTTTAACATGATATTTGAATGACGACCTCATCTCTGGACCCCACAAATACAATTATCTGTAAGGTCCCTCAGTCAAGCAGTGAATTTCAAACACAAATTCAACCACAAAGATCAAGGTTTTCCAATGCCTCGCAAAGAAGGGCACCTATTGGTACATGGGTAAAGATATAAAAAAGCAGACATTGTCCCCTTGAGCATGGTGCATTTATTTATTATATCAATACACCCAGTCACTACAAAAATACAGGCGTCCTTCCTAACTCAGTTGCCGGAGAGGAAGGAAAGCGCTCAGGGATTTCACCATGAGGCCAATGGTGATTTTAAAACAGTTACAGAGTTTATTGGCTGTGATTGGAGAAAACTGAGGATGGATCAACAACATTGTAGTTACTCAACCACAAAACGAATCTAAATGACAGAGTGAAAAGAAGGAAGCCTGTACAGAATAAAAATATACCAAAACATGCATCCAATAAGGCAGTAAAGTAAAACTGCAAAAATGTGGCAAAGAAATTTACTTTATGTCCTGAATACAAAGCAATGTGTTTGGGGAAAATCTAACACAACACATCACTGAGTACCAGTCTTCATATTTTCAAGCATGGTGGTGGCTGCATCATGTTATGGGTATGCTTGTCATCGGCAAGACCGCAGATTTTTATGGGGGGGAAATGAAATAGAGCTAAGCACAGGCAAAATCCTAGAGGAAAACATGGTTAATTCTTCTTTCTAACAGACACTGGGACAACAACCTAAAATGCAAGGCMAAATATACACTGGAGTTGCTTACCAAGGCCACATCGAATGTTCCTGAGTGGCCATTTTTTTATTTTTTTTATTTAACCAGGTAGGCCAGTTGAGAACAAGTTCTCATTTACAACTGCGACCTGGCCAAGATAAAGCAAAGCAGTGCGACAAAAAACAACAACACAGAGTTACACATGGGATAAAAAAAGTACAGTCAATAACAATAGAAACATCTATGTACAGTGTGTGCAAATGGAGTAAAGAGGTAAGGCAATAAATAGGCTATAGTAGCGAAGTAATTACAATTTAGCAAATTAACGCTGGAGTGATAGATGTGCAAGTATAAATACTGGTGTGCAAAAGAGCAAAAAAAGTAAATAAAAACATTATGGGGATGAGGTAGGTAGTTGGGTGGGCTATTTACAGATGGTCTGTGTACAGCTGCAGCGATCAGTGAGCAGCTCAGATAGCTGATGCTTAAAGTTAGTGAGGGAGATATAAGTATCCAAATTCAGCGATTTTGGCAATTCGTTCCAGTCATTGGCAGCAGAGAACTGGAAGGAAAGGYGGTCAAAGGAGGTGTTGGCTTTGGGGATGACTAGTGAGATATACCTGCTGGAGTGAGTGCTACTGTTGGGTGTTGTTATGGTGAACAGTGAGCTGAGATAAGACGGAGCTTTACCTAGCAAAGACTTATAGATGACCTGGAGCCAGGGGGTCTGGCGACTAATATGTAGAGAGGGCCAGAGGGGCTTTGGTGACAAAATGGATGGCACTGTGATAGACTGCATCCAGTTTGCTGAGTAGAGTGTTGCAGGCTATTTTGTAAATGACATCGTCAAGGATCGGTAGGATAGTCAGTTTTAGGAGGGTATCTTTGGCAGTGTGAGTGAAGGAGGCTTTTGTGAAATAGGATGCCGATTCTAGATTTAATTTTGGATTAGAGATGCTTAATGAGTCTGGAAGGAGAGTTTACAGTCTAGCCAGACACCTAGGTATTTGTAGTTGTCCACATATTCAAGGTCAGAACCGTTCAGAGTAGTGATGCTAGTCGGGCGGGCGGGTGCGGGCAGCGATCGGTTGAAGAGCATGCATTTAGTTTTACTAGCGTTTAAGAGCAGTTGRAGGCCACGGAAGGAGTGTTGTATGGCATTGAAGCTCATTTGGAGGTTAGTTAACACAGTGTCCAAAGAAGGGCCAGAAGTATACAGAATGGTGTCGTCTGTGTAGGGGTGGATCAGGGAATCAGCCGCAGCAAGAGCAACATCATTGATATATACAGAGAAAAGAGTCGGCCCGAGAATTGAACCCTGTGGTACCCCCATAGAGACTGCCAGAGGTCCGGACAGCAGGCCCTCCGATTTGACACACTGAACTCTATCTGAGAAGTAGTTGGTGAACCAGTCGAGGCAGTCATTTGAGAAACCAAGGCTATTGAGTCTGCTGATAAGAATACGGTGATTGACAGAGTCGAAAGCCTTGGCCAGGTCGATGAAGACGGCTGCACAGTACTGTCTTTTATCGATGGCGGTTATGATATTGTTTATTAGTACCTTGAGCATGGCTGAGGTGCACCCGTGACCAGCTCGGGAACCGGATTGCACAGCGGAGAAGGTACAGTGGGATTCAAAATGGTCAGTGATCTGTTTGCTAACTTGGCTTTCGAAGACTTTAGAAAGGCAGGGCAGGATGGATATAAGTCTGTAACAGTTTGGGTCTAGAGTGTCACCCCCTTTGAAGAGGTGGATGACCGCGTCAGCTTTCCAATCTTTAGGAATCTCGGACGACACAAAAGAGAGGTTGAACAGACTAGTAATAGGGGTTGCATATAATGGCGGCGGATAATTTTAGAAAGAGAGGGTCCAGATTGTCTATCCCAGCTGATTTGTACGGGTACGGGTAACAGTTTTGACTTAAATCACCTTGAAAATCTATGGCAAGACTTGAACATGGCTGTCTAGCAATGATCAACAACCAACTTGATAGAGCTTGAAGCATTTTCAAAAGAATAATGTGCTAATGTTGTAACAATCTAGGTGTATTGAGTGTTGGCTAAGGCTGGCGAGGTCCTCAGCCTTCTGAGAGAGAGAGACAGGGTTATATCCCAAATGGCACCCTATTCCCTATGGGCCCTGTAAAAAGTACTGCACTATGTAGGAAATAGGGTGCCATTTGGGACGCAAGCTGTGGTGTCTTAAGTCTACCCAGCTTTCCCCCTCTCTAGCTTCACAATAATCAGGAATACCCTGCCCCAATGTCTCTTATGCACCAGCGTCACTGCTGCACTGTCAAGGGATCTACCGAGACTGTGCATATGATTTTCAATAGCTTAAGTGTCAGAGTAACATCTGAAATAAGGACTTCTGCCAACGATGCTTCTTCAGCCTTCGTTTAGTAGAAACTGTTCAGCAAGACACACAAGGTGTGTAGGTAGACTGAAAACTGTATGCAGGATAAGACACATTCATCAGATATGATGTCAGTCACAGCTCAGACTTAACAACAATAGGACTCTTGGACAGCAGAAGTAGTTCTTCACCAATGCATTAGATACAGTAAATATGTTAGCTTTGGGATATATATTTCAAAATGTTTCTTCTATTTTATTTCCTATTTTCTAGTGTCATGTCTTCACTGAACATTCTGGGTTGGACACTTCATTAGCATATGACCTCAATACAACTGCACAGTTTGGCCACACATACTGCTTTAAGATTGATTGATTCACAACATTTTGTATGTTTATTTTCATGCCTGCAGTCACAAAATTGCTTCACAGAAATCATAAAGCCACTTTGCAAGTCAGACAAAATATAGGTCAATAGCAGTGGTGCAATGGAATTGTGTGTAACAAAATGCCTTCTCTCCAGCTTATGATTTGCATTTTTATTTAATAGAGCTAAATATGTGATACACTCATAAGAGTTCAGTTCAGTGTGTCCTCTATATCCCCAATTTGTATATATATAATGTAGATGTGTACAAGCTTAGAGAAAATAGTTACAAAAGGGTTATTGTGGGTTCCAGCTCAGGTAGAACTCTTTTGGGTTCCACGTAGAACCATGGCCACTGGAAGAATTTTTCCGTTGGGGGTGCATCTATAATGGCATTTGCATACAGTTGAGTAGGATTTCCACACATGGGCCATTTTTTCTGTGTTAGGTAATGTCAAAAATGATCCTTTTATAAACGCATGTCATGCAATTCTACGTCATTTACATTTACATTATACCACACACGACTGAAATGAGTGGCTACTCTGACACTGACAAACTGAGAGCAATAAAAATGACTTGGTTTTGAATGCAAACAATAGCCCAGGCCAATGAAGAGACACATGTAAATGATGTAAATTATGTAGAATTGCATGACATGTTTATAAAAGGCCCAATAATAGAGCACCATAGTGCCCACAAAGCTCATCACTAAGCTGAGGACCATGGGACTAAACACCTCCCTCTGCAACTGGATCCTGCACTTCCTGACGGGCCGCCCCCAGGTGGTAAGGGTAGGCAACAACACATCTGTCACGCTGATCCTCAACATTGGGGACCCTCAGGAGTGCGTGCTTAGTCCCCTCCTGTACTCCCTGTTCACCCACGACTGCGTGGCCAAACACAACTCTCACACCATTAAGTTTGCTGACGACGCCACAGTAGGTAGGCCTGATTACCGACAACAATGAGACAGCCTATAGGGAGGAGGTCAGAGACTTGGCTGTGTGGTGCCAGGACAACAGCCTCTCCCTCAACGTGAGCAAGACAAAGGAGCTGATCGTTGACTACAGGAAAAGGCGGGCCGAACAGGCCTCCATTAACATTGACGGGCTGTAGTGGAGCGGGTCGAGAGTTTCAAGTTTCTTGATGTCCACATCACCGACAAACTATCATAGTCCAAACACACCAAGATGGTCGTAAAGATGGCACGACAACTAATTTTCCCCCTCTGGAGACTGAAAAGATTTGGCATGGGTCCCCAGATCCTCAAAAAGTTCTACAGCTGCACCATTGAGAACATCCTGACCGGTTGCATCACCGCCTAGTATGGCAACTGCCCGGCAGCTGACCGCAAGGCGCGACAGAGGGTAGTGCGTACGGCCTAGTCCATCACTGGGGCCAGGCTTCCTGCCGTCCAGAACCTATATACTAGGCGATGTCAGAGGAAAGCCCAAAAATTGTCAAGGTCTCCAGTCACCCAAGTCATAGACTGTTCTCTCTGCCACCGCACGGCAAGCGGTACCGGAGTGCCAAGTCCTTAACAGCTTCTACCCCCAAGCCATAAGACTGCTGAACAATTAATTAAATGGCCACCCGGACTATTTACATCGACACGTCCCCTTCCCTTTTTTTTTTACTGAGACCGCTGGGCCACTCAGGAGCCCCGGTGAGTACTCTGTGCGCATATTCACTCTTTATCATTGGGCTGTGCCACTTGAAACGTTGTTTTTGGACAATCATTTCCTCCTCCAGGTTAGATGGACATCATATTGTAAAAATTGTGTCTCCCCTTTTCATAGGCCTAGATGAGATGGTTGTAGACAAGGTCGTTGGTATTGATCTGTTGTCACTGTCAGTAGTAGCCTATAGGCCTATACTACCCTATAATTTTTGTCGTATTAAAAAATATTCTGCTAATGTCTCCAGACATATAATGTGTATTAAAATAGCATTGAATGTGTCAATAAACACAAAAAGAAAGGAGAAGAAATGTATCTGATATATCAAATCAAATGTATTTACATTTACATTTACATTTAAGTCATTTAGCAGACGCTCTTATCCAGAGCGACTTACAAATTGGTGCATTCACCTTATGATATCCAGTGGAACAACCACTTTACAATAGTGCATCTAACTCTTTTTAAGGGGGGGGGGGTTAGAAGGATTACTTTATCCTATCCTAGGTATTCCTTAAAGAGGTGGGGTTTCAGGTGTCTCCGGAAGGTGGTGATTGACTCCGCTGACCTGGCGTCGTGAGGGAGTTTGTTCCACCATTGGGGTGCCAGAGCAGCGAACAGTTTTGACTGGGCTGAGCGGGAACTGTACTTCTCAGAGGTAGGGAGGCGAGCAGGCCAGAGGTGGATGAACGCAGTGCCCTTGTTTGGGTGTAGGGCCTGATCAGAGCCTGAAGTACGGAGGTGCCGTTCCCTCACAGCTCCGTAGGCAAGCACCATGGTCTTGTAACGGAGTGCGAGCTTCAACTGAAGAACCAGTGGAGAGAGCGGGAGGAGCGGGTGACGTGAGAGAACTTGGGAGTTGAACACCAGACGGGCTGCGGCGTTCTGGATGAGTTGTAGGGTTTAATGGCACAGGCAGGGAGCCAGCAAACAGCGAGTTGCAGTAATCCAGACGGGAGATGACAAGTGCCTGGATTAGGACCTGCGCCGCTTCTGCGTGAGGCAGGGTCATACTCTGCGAATGTTGTAGAGCTGAACCTACAGGAACGGGTCACCGCTTGATGTTTAGTTGAGAACGACAGGGTGTTGTCCAGGTCACGCCAAGGTTCTTAGCACTCTGGGAGGAGGACACAATGGAGTTGTCAACCGTGATGGCGAGATCATGGAACGGGCAGTCTCCCCGGGAGGAAGAGCAGCTCCGTCTTGCCGAGGTTCAGCTTGAGGTGGTGATCCGTCATCCACACTGATATGTCTGCCAGACATGCAGAGATGCGATTCACCACCTGGTTATCAGAGGGGGAAAGGAGAAGATTAATTGTGTGTCGTCTGCATAGCAATGATAGGAGAGACCATGTGAGGATATGACAGAGCCAAGTGACTTGGTGTATAGCGAGATAGGAGAGGGCCGTATGAACAGAGCCCTGGGGGACACCAGTGGTGAGAGCACGTGGTGCGGAGACAGATTCTCGCCACGCCACCTGGTTTATTTATATAGCCATTCTTACATCAGCTGATATCTCCAAGTGCTATACAGAAACAGCAAGCAATGCAGGTGTAAAATCACGGTGGCTAGGAAAAACTCCCTAGAAAGGCCAAAACCTAGGAAGAAACCTAGAGAGGAACCAGGCTATGAGGGGTGGCCAGTCCTCTTCTGGCTGTGCCTAGCCTATAGCCTAGGCCTACTCTTCGTCACTACACGCTCAGGTGTGCATGCATTGAACACTGCAGTCTTTTTTTTTAATAGCGATTGAGTTATATTATTAGCCTAAATTAACTATCCAATCTACTCATCACATTAGGAATAGTAGGCTATCTTACATAAGTCTACAAATGCGATGATAGATAGTTCCATGGAATGCTTTATTATAAAGGTGCATTTTCATGGTGAAAATATGCTTCCCCAAACTAGAAACTCACGCGCCCACTATGGGAGAGGGAAGAAGGAGAGACTCAACTCAAACTAAACTGTCTATCGTACAGCAGAGTGTGTGTCCAACTCCAAACCTCCACAATTGAATAGATAAGAGCATATCATGAGCGCACCGTTTACAAAATGGAGCTGAGATCTCTCCATGCAGAATGGGGCCCATATATAAATATCCCATGTTTTTTTTTCTCTCCCCTAACCCAATCCCATGATCATTTATATCAATAAGGCAACGGAAAAACCTTTTACAATCGTTTTATTTTATTCTTACAGTTTTACCATCCCACCACCAGGGGGTGCTGCAGCACCTCCAGCACCCCTACTTCCCACGGCTATGCACTCTTCTTCTTCATAGTCCTCTTCGTTCCACAGCACTTGCGGAAGCAGACTTTGCAGCATTTAACGGTGACGATGACAACAACGAGAACTATAGTGAGTAGCAGAGTGAACACGTCCAGACTGTGGTACTGGATCCAGTTGAGGTCGTGAGCGGCGGGTCTCAGGTGTTCCGCTCCGCCGTGACGCATCACAAACTCTGACCAGAACACGGCCAGGTCCAGGGGCTCGATGGGACGGTCCTTATGCACCGCTGACAGCTTCATCATCTTCTCCTTGTAACTGGGGAGGAAGGACAATACAACAGGATTTACAATCTCCTCATAGACAGCTCATGACTGCTAATACAGTATATAGGAACCACTGTGTCACACTACACAGTGCAGTATTCACCTGGGGCTGAATTTTAATGAGGAACTCAGACTTTCATGTAAATCATGCATGGCTGACAAAATTATATTTGCACTGAAACTCAATATGTGCGTGTAGATCTCAAGTTAGGATTTGGTCTCTGTACTGTTTGCACTGCTACTTGAGGTCATAGTATCTCCTAGTATTATATAACATGATGTCTGACCTCTTGTCGTTGATGACCTTGTTGAGAGCCTCCACCAGTTTTTCTGAGGTGAGATCAAACAAGCTGAGCACCTCCCCGACGCCCCTCACTGCCATGCGGTGTACGTTGTCACCCTGTTCAGCGAACAACGGCAGCATCACCATGGGAACGCCATTACAGATCCCCTCGTAGGTACCGTGGGTTCCTCCGTGGGTTATAAAGGCCTTGACATTGGGGTGGCCTAGAACATGGAACATAGAACATGAAACCACGAAGAAGAAGAAGGTATTGCTTCTCTTGCACAATGGCAACAAAGTAGCATGTTGTGTTTACTGAGAAGAGATCCCATCTGTAACTTCTGTAACCCAGGTGGTTTTCATTATAACTGAGAGACTAAACTAACCCAGCAGCTCATTCTGAGGAAGCCACTTCATCAATCTGACGTTGGCTGGAGCGTTTTTAGGCATTACTCCTGTGTACCTCCACACCACCTGAAAACATAGAGAACAACCGCTTACCTTCCTAATCAAGTCATATAGAATCATCTGCCAGTTCTGGATATAGTGGTGGAGGCACACCAGTCTGTAGTGGGATATAAATGTGTCTGGATTGTTTTAAGGCATAGCTCCAGTGTATATTTCCACACAAACTGAACAACATAGAACTGAAGCTTGCCATGACATTTGACATAGTATATGAAGAATGGAGAATATGCAAATGCCATTGAAACTCCACGTTATTAAAGGACTTGTTTTTAGTTTAGACTAACATGCTGACCAGACCAGACACATTGCGTGCACGAGCGTTGCAAAATACATTTACACATACATGTTATTCAATCATTGCACAGACGCTCGCGACAGGCGCTAAAATAGAAATTGGCTCTATTTGTGATGCAAGTCCTGTGTCTTAAATCTCCTCATTGGCTTTTAGGAGCATATACCCACGTGGGTGATTGAAAGATGAACTGACGTCCACACTCCAGTCTGTTGTAGTAATGCACCGTAAAGTTAATTGCCAACTGCCATATAAAGTCCAAAGAAGAAAAAGAAGCCTGAAGGAAGGAGGAGAGATGACAAGAAACAAATTCGGTTTACCGTTTTATCAGTGGATTAATTGTCTGAGTAGAGGACCATGTGCATTTCAGGTAAAATAACAACCCACATGTTTATATTCCAGGACAAATTAGCTAGCAACAGCAAGCTAAATTGCCATAAATGTTGAATGCTTTTCAACATGTCCCCAAATCAATATAATTGGTTGAGAGTTTTGATATTTTAACCTGTGTTTCCTGATCGTGTCTGGTGTGGTGGTACAAAATCAACATGAACGCGATGGCGCAGGCGCGCGAGCGAATTGGTCAGCATGTAATAGTGGATTGGAGATTAGGCCTATATGCTTAACATGCATAGTACTGTGCTTCTACATCTCAACTGTGAGTGAGAATTTATATTTTTAAGATGTAGAAAATATATTGTCAATTGTTGATATTTACAGAAGACGGATAGACTTTAACGATTGTGTTTGTCAGAAAGGGTTACTTTTTGCCATTTGGGACATATTCGAGGTGTCCTTACCCTCTGAGGGATCTTGCTGAAGGCATCAAAAAACTGCTTGGCTTTCTCCTCTGGCATCTGAGAGACCATAGAGCCCAGGGTGAAGACCACGAAGCCATCCTCTCCCGACTCATCCACAAACTCCTGCAGATCCTGTTGAGGCACGGTGGGAAGAAATTTGTTCATTTACATTTTCGTCATCTAGCAGACGCTCTTATCTAGAGTGACTTACAGTCAGTGCATTCAACCACATATTATAGTTATTACAAGTAAATTTGATCATTTATGCTGCTGCTGTTGCTTTTCACGGGAGTGGAGAAGGATGCGTGTAGTTTGTTGTTGTTGGTCATAAGTCAAAAGAAAAATATACATTTCAGGTAAACAACCCAATGTTTATCTCCTAGGACAAATTAGTTAGCAACAACAAGCTAGCTAAATGTGACCGACCGGCTCAAAATCGGTCTTATGTAGCAAAATTTTAAATTGTGTTTTTTCTTTTTACATTGGATTAAAGTAGAGACTCAGAGCTACAAAATGGTATATCATACAATGCATTTTTGAGGAACAATGGGAAAGTAATTTTGCTTTGAAAGTTGATTAACTTGTGAACTCCCTTTTGAGAAAATGGCATTTTGAATGTTTTGGTACCTACTGGAGAGCTCTCCTTTGTCTTCACCCATTTAGCATTGTTCACACCCTCTTAAGCCAGCCCCACCCATCTCTTTAAGGATTCACATGTGAGGTCATGTGCTAAACAGTGAGTAGTGTAGTAAAGATTAAGACTAAAAGTGGTAAAAGTAGTAGCCTACAATAAGGAAAAATTCCAGATAAACAAAGTGTCCAGATAAAAATATTTTATAAATATTAGATGACACTTACCCAGACACACTTGTCTAAATTGATAGGTCATGTGAAATAAATGCTATAACCCACAGCCACATCAAATCAAATCAAATGTTATTTGTCACATACACATGGTTAGCAGATGTTAATGCAAGTGTAGCGAAATGCTTGTGGTGTAAAAAGTACTACATTGTCATACTTGAGTAAAAGTAAAGATACCTTAATAGAAAATGACTCAGGTAAAAGTACTACTACTCACCCAATAAAATACTACTTGAGTAAAAGTATTTGGTTTAAAAAAAACKTAAGTATCAAAAGTAAATAGAATTGCTAAAATGTACTTAAGTATCAAAAGTAAAAGTATAAATCATTTCAAATTCCTTATATTAAGCAAACCAGATGGCACAATTAGCTAGTTAGCTAGCTAACATTAGGTTATACTGTAACTAGCAATGCGAAATGGCATTCTGAGATAACATTACTACACACAGATCATAAACGTAATGTTAGCTAGAGAGCCGGCCATCTAACGTCAACTAGCTAGCTAACTGTACGCTTTAACTTGCAATGTATACATGGATGAATGCTTCACGGCAGACTGCAACCCCTTTCATTAAATAAGACATCCCGTGTAATTTCTGTTTTGTTTGTACAGCTTGCTTGGCACGTTATTCTGTCTAGTCACTCTGGGTTACACTGAGCGTGTGCAATGCCATAGCTTTAAGAATCATCTTAAGCTTTAACCCCCACCCAAACCCCATTTTACTCGCCGTAGCAGAGCTGGTTAGGCTGTTTTCATGTTATCCAGAGCATTGGTGACTATAAGTGTGCCCCTGACAACAATTTAATTACACTTTTTTGCCGACGTTTACTGACACCGGCCATATTCAACCAGTGTTGAGCGTTCGTAAATTCATCAGTTATTCTGCGCTCTGGCACACTCAGACGAGAGTGCTCAGAAACAGTTGTTGCAGTGACGTTCTATTGAAATGGATAGTCGAGTCTTTTGTTAAATTTTGTTAAATTCTACTACACGATACATTAAAAAAATGCCTCGTTAGACAGGATTACCTACACAAGCTGACCAGCTCAAATAAACAGAAGCGTGCTATATGGCATGGCTTTATCCAAACTCATCTCTCGGCATGTCCAGCCCACTCATTATCCCAGCCAATCATGGGTATTGGGAAGTTTGCTGTCTTTTTCTATGGCTTAACCAACTAGGCTCATTATTTAACAATTTTATTTGTATTTACAGATGGCATACAAGTTTGTTATTAAGGCACATGAAAGTTGAAGAAGTAATTTCTGCCCCCCAAAACTTTTTGATAAAAAAAAGTTTTAAGTTCAAACGGCTCTCCTGTGAGGTAGTGACCTACGACATACGTCTAGTTTCCTGGAACGGGTCACAAATGTCCATGAATGTTTCATGTGTGTTTCGACMTGTTCCAAAATTAATATAGTTGGTTCACAATTGGTGTTGGTATTGTAACCTGCGTGTCATGAACATTTCTGGTGGGGATAGATAAAATCAACATGCACACGATGGTGCATGCAGACACATGCGCGGATCAGGTTTGGTCAGCATGTTAAAGGCACTGAGTGGTCAATCTGACTTCTGCATTTGATGAGCAGCATTTATGCCTTGATCACGCCAACAGCGTCATTGCATTTTGGTACAACAGAAGTACATTAATTTCCAATGGAAAGCTGTGTTTGCCTTGCAGCATTGCATTGCAGAGGCAGTTGCAGTGCGTTCTGTGTGGTGCTTATGTTGGATTTATCGAACATGTGCCTCAAACTGTATTTGTAGAAGGCTTGACAGAAATGGTAGCAGAAGGTGAACGTTGAACTTTTGATGCACACATATCCAGATGATGYTGCGTACCATTTTGTGCAACGACGCGCTATAGGTGTGATCAAGGTGTTACGGTGATATGGTATTCATATTTCTTGCACTTTGCAGAGCAGCGCAGAGCTGTTGTCAAGGAAGTTGTCAAGGAAGTGAGTTTGTGTTTATACAGGATCTCCGGCCCTCACCTACCGTCAACCAATCATGTCAATGCGGAGCTATACGGAGCCTGCCGCATTATTACAACATTTKAGAGGTGCAAGGCAATGCAGTACGGAGCTCAATTTGCCCTCTGCGTGCTTCCGAAGGCTCCGCATTGCATCACACCATCCAAATGGAGCCTCCGACCATATTTTTGGTTCAAGCCCAAATTGTCTCTTGGTCTACTWTAGTGCGAATCGGCTTGGTTGGTGGTTGGTGCTGTCTCTTCCTCCTTTCTTCACGTGTCACTCACTCACAGAACTGCCCCTCTCCCGCCTGCTCAAGCTGTACCTCTCTCTCCATCCCTCCAGTGTTGCCAACTATTTTTCAGTGAGATCTGCTATTGGCTCCTTGATTTGTCACTAGAAGTCGCGAGATGATGTTTTGCCATTGCTGCGACGACACAGCTGCAGTCCCCGACATAGTGTTTTGGTCCCCTCTCCCGCTGCACACCAYCGCCTCTTGTACTTCTCAGCTTCTCTCACTCTCATTTACGGATGAATTGAGTGGAAAAAGTAGCTAAACGCTATCAAAACCATAGAAACCGTCGGTGTCAAAACTCCCCAAAGGCAGCCTGTAAGTAGTTGAATTTGTCGCTAGAATCTTTTACCAATAAAAGTCGCTAGAGGGGTCTAAAAACTCGCTAAATATCGACAAAATCACTAAGTTGGCAACACTGAGCCTATCACGCTTTATCAGCTCCGGTTAATAAAAAATGAAATTTCTGCTGCTTCCCTCACCGGGATTGGAATGGGTCTGGATCTGTCTATATGGAATGGGTCTAGCTGTTCTCGGGTCTGTTGGGAACGGGTCTCTATATTTTAAAAATTGTATTTATGCATATCGGGTCCGGATGGGAAAGCCTCATGTCCATTTCAGAATGTGTACAACTTTTTGGACCCTTGTCAAACTAGTTGGAACTAGAACACAATAGGGCCCCTCAGTTCTTCTGTATAGTGGCCACAGTCCAGGGGGAAAGAACTGTGCTATGTCCCAAATGGCACCCTATTACCTATGTAGTGCATTATTTTTGACCAGGGCCCAGAGGGCTCTGGTCAAAAGTAGTTCACTGTATAGGGAATAGGGTACCATTTGAGGCACATCAATGCTGTTCCTGGCTCAGGTTTCACTAACTGAACACGGTCTTTAGAGAAGAGACAGAATGGAGGGTAATACAGAGAGGGACATTCCTTCAACATTAATGTTGAGCAATACTTGAGTGTTTGAACAGTCTTCGGTCTGGTTAGCAAAATATTGACTGAAGGAGGGAAGGTGAAGTTGTGAAAGGATACCATTCTCTGATAACACACCCTGTATTCATAGAAGATAAAGGCATAATAAACCCCATAACAATCACAGCTAACCCTAACCCCACAAAACAATCCCTGCAGAGTAGTTTCCCTTCCTGAGGTTTGTAGGGTTGGAACTAGAACACAATAGGGCCCCTCAGTTCTTCTGTTAGATTATAGTGGCCACAGTCCAGGAGGAAATAACTGTGTTATGTCCTAAATGGCACCATATTACCTATGTAGTGCATTATTTTTGACCAGGGCCCAGAGGGCTCTGGTCAAAAGTAGTTCACTGTATAGGAAATAGGGTACCATTTGGGGAACATCAATGCTGTTCCTGGCTCAGGTTTCACTGACTGAACACAGTCTTTAGAGAAGCGAGAGAATGGAGGGTAGTACAGAGAGGGACATTCCCCCAATGTTAATTTTGAGCAATACTTCTCTTTCTACAAAATATGAGGAACCACACCTTAACTTTCCCTGCACATCTATCTGCCTTGTCCTTTTTCCTTCCCCAAGCTGAAGGACGTGATTAGGAAACATTTGAAAAGTAATGGGTTCGATTTGAAAGTTATGGGTGCGATTATGGAGCATTTCTATTGGTGAATTGCTTTTTATATTCTCTAAAACATTGTCAGGATTACTTGTGTTTGGCATGACTCCCATAGCACTCTGGCGTCTTTTATCAGTACCCACAATATTTACAAATGACAGGGAAGTAACTTGAACTCTAGGTTACACCAGGTTTGACAGATTGCAAGGCAAACTAGATGGTAAGTGTACATGAAGTGCAATTGATGGGACTTGCTTTAACTCTATTAAATTATTTTTGTGATAGTGGTAGAACTTTAAAAAGTGTAACGTTACTATTTAAAGCAAAGCACTTACATATAGTCAAAGTTAAATGTAGTAAAATAATTGGTCTGATTACCTTGATAGACCACTATATCAACCATATTTCTTTGGATTGTGGGGCATTTAGATCACAAAAATGTCTAAACTACAGTTGTTGCGTGTGAAAACTAAAAGAAGAAAGACAAGACAAAGTGATCTTCTGTCATAAAACGGGAATAAAAGGGAGGATCATGTGGACAACACTCTTAGGAAAGCAAAGCAACTCTCATTCAAGCTGTGGGTTTCAGATAAACAGATGCACGATTGACTKTTGTAAAATGTTCAGTGTAAAAGAAGTTTGATTTGAGTTGAATGATGTAATGATTAGAAAATTTTWGGCTACAATTTGGGAAGAGAAATAGGATTGTGGATCTAGTGATGACAGCTCTTTAAAAGTATTTTTATGGTTGTTGAAGAACTATGCAGAATAGGTTTGTATGCAGACCTACTGATAGCTAGCTGTTGTTCTAATAGATTAACTCTTTAGGCTAACAATGATCACTGAAAAGTACATTTCCTGAAGAAAATGTGGTGTGTTTGCTAGAATGTTTTAAACTATGTATGCTTTTGAAATACATTATAGTAGTGGTAGTTTCTGCAGTGGTAATGGTGGTGATTGGTTATAGTTGTATTGATTGATTGATTGATTGGTTGGTTGATAGGATAGGCTAGCCTGGACATGTGAAAGTCGGTTTGGTGTCTCTAGCTTGAACGGTTCAAGAGTTACAATTATTGCTGGTAGGTATTATATGTGAACCAGAGCTAGGTAGCGATGCCCAGGAACAGAGCTGGACCAGAGCTATGGCAGACCAGAGCAGTAGTTGTGGTCAGTAGTTGTGTGGTCAGTGGTTGTGTTGCAGATTCTTTAGACCCTACAGTATGGAAATTCTGAAGAAATTCTAATTCATCAATCAAGTACAAGGGTGGAGCGAAAACCCGCAGACACTTGGCCATCTGTGGAAATAGTTTGACACATGTACCGTAAGGTTTCTAGACCTGAATCCATATAAGATATAGGGTGCACAGCTCTGCACAGTTGAATTTTCTGAACAGTTGAAGTATTTTTATAAGAGATTTACCTCTGGAAGTGGATCTCTTTTACCACAGTTGATGCCTCCAATGTGGACCATGTTGGGCATCGTGGGTTTGGGATACTCAAAGGAGTAGTCATACCTCAGCAACCAGATTGCCCCATGACCCAGCAGTTCTCTGTACGTCATGTCTTTCTCCAGGTACCTACTGGTCAGCTCGTCAAAGCTAGCAAACATTACCGTACACAGGTAGCTCTCCAGACTGTACATGAGCATGTTCTTAACTCTCCCTAGGAAGTCCATGTGGTCAGTGTTGCCGGAGAAGAAGCGTGGTACATAGGATGGGGGATTGGGGCACTGGGCAGCCCTATCCTCCATCCCACAGGGGATCCCCTTCAAGAAGTACACCACTGGAATGTTGAAGGAGTCAGCGATGATGGATCCACAGGGTAGGAAGGGGTCGGTCAGCATCATCTTGAACCCTTCTCCTCTCAGTCGCTGCATCAGGGGCTCGTCATACAGCAGACCCTCACAGCCTTTCACCTGCATGTCGGTGAAGTCAATCAGGCCCTGCACGTTCATAAATATGTCCGTTACCTTCGGGGCCTTGCGGAACATGTCGTCCTTCAATTTGTTGATGTTCTTGTCCAGCTCTGCCTTGTTGAAGGGGACCCTAAAGATCTCAGTCCTGTGGTAGTCAGAGCTCTTGATGAGGATGGATGTCTCAGGGACCAGCACCACCATCTCATGGCCCCTGGCCGCAAGCTCCTTCACCAGCAGCTTCATACTCAGCCAGTGGCTCCCTTCTACAGGCATCACCAGGACCTTGTCCCCATGGATGGGCCCTGGACACAGGGCTAAGCAGCACWGCAGAACCAGCAGTCCCAGCCTATGCCCCGGCCTCAGCACCAGCCCTGGCCCCAGCCTCAGCCCCTGCCCCAGCTTAACCACAGGAAAACTTTTCCCCCAGCCCATGCCTCTCTGCTTCTCTGCTCAGTTACACAAGCTGTGTTGTGAGATGGACACTACCTCCCTGAGGTCTGGCACTGAGTGCTACTGAGAGGCGGCTAGACCTCAGACTAAGCTGTGGGAGTATGTGTCTCCCTGCTAGGTCTGGGTCTGCCTGTGCAAGCAGGCTGTTATATAACCCTAGTCAGTCCTTCCTGTGGACTAAAGTTTAACTGCAGGCTGAATGGTTCAGGTTAATGATTCCTTAGGGCAACTGAGAGATGGAGAGGATTAGCTCGCTAGTAATCTCAATGTGACAGCCTTAACATACAGTATAGAGTAGCTGAGTTGGTTCTGGGTGCTGAGATTAGCTGGCTACTGGCTAGTGAATTATAATGCAAAAGTATAACAGCGATACTGATGAATAGTTGGATTTACTACTAACAAGTAAGCATTGCTAATTTAAAAGGAAGGGATAAAAAGCTTATTTCCAATAGTACTCATATTGTTATAAGTTGAATTGTTGGTTTTATTAGTTCTACAAAATAAACAGTTATTTATTAACTTCCAATTGATCAGCATGACATTGGAAAATAAAAGTAACATGAAAGGTAACCCGATGTCACAGGAAGGCTAAAAAGATCATCAAGGACAACAACCACCCGAGCCACTGCCTGTTCACCCAGCTATCATCCAGAAGGCGAGGTCAGTACAGTTGCATCAAAGCTGGGCCCGAGAGACTGAAAAACAGATTCTATCTCAAGGCCATCAGACTGTTAAACAGCCAATCATAACATAGAGGCTGCTGCCAACATACAGACTCAAGTCTCTGGCCACTTTAATACATGGATTTAATAAAGTTATCACTAGTCACTTTCAATAACGCCACTTTAATAATGTTTACATATCCTACATTACTCATCTCATATGTATATACTGTATTCTATACCATCTACTGCATMTTGCCTATRCCGCACGGCCATCGCTCATCCATATATTTATATGTACATATTCTTATTCATCCCTTTACATTTGTGTGTATAMGGTAGTCGTTGTGAATTTGTTAGATTACTTGTTAGATATTACTGCACTGTCGGAACTAGAAGCATAAGCATGTCGCTACACTCGCATTAACATCTGCTAATCATGTGTATGTGACCAATAAAATTTGATTTGATTTGATACAGATCATGCAACATGCAAGTCATAGTTACACTGTTAACCCTGCTCTGGGAGGAGTCATGGTGGTTTTCTAACATTTGAGCTATACCCTGAAGCTCAAAGTATTATCTCATATTTCGTGAGGAATCTTGACCATTTACCGTCAGCTCCTCCCACCCAAAACACTGACACGCAAACTTACGCTCTCAGTCGCGCAAACCTCCACACAAGTTTTTTAGCCTATACATTCTTTGTAAGAATTAGATATTTCATTGCTTTTTACTAGTAGCTAATCAGTTACATGGTAAAAATACAGATTGAGGGCTTCAATCAAACTGAGGACAGAGAAATATGTGTATATTGTTGAATAGATGCAGTTTTCATTAATTCGTCTATTTTCTCTTAAACCAGATGGTCTCTCTACCAGAAAGTAATGGACAATATTGACACAGATATAAAACATGTATTCTATTTATAAGGGGTGTCAAACTCATTCCATGGTGTGCCCAGTGTCTGCTGGCTTTTGTTTTTTTCCTTTCAATTAAGACCTAGACAACCAGGTGAGGGGAGTTCTTTAGTAATTAGTGACCTTAATTCATCAGTCAAGTACAATGGAGTAGCGAAAACCCACAGACACTCGGCCCTCAATGTAATGATTTTGACACATGCTATATATGAATACATTTTTTWAAAGTTATTAAAGGATAAATTACCAAAGTTACGATAGATTGGCATAGATTTTCTTTTAATTACCAAATATTCCAGTAACTTTGGGAAATTACAAAGTCCCCAGTCTAGACTGAAGATCATAATTAGTTGATTAGCTTGAATCAATTGTGTTGTGGCTTGGCTGGGGAGAAATGTTGTATACTGTTGGCTCTCGAGGAACAGTTGGCCTCACATTTAAAGGTAGATTTAGTAGACCTAACTCCCAGTTTATGTTAGCTCCCAGTTTATCAATTGTTTGTTTAAATAGCATTTATACAAGGTAGAAACATTGTTTCCTTGCTGAAAAATATATAGAATGCCAGTTTCAGTGAGAAGCATAGGCAACTTCAAGGCAACTTTGTAACAGCTGGCCGTGTTTTTCTAATGCCAAACCCGCCCATTAGCCGCTGAGTACCTTTTTAACCTGTTTCTGCAGTGGGCTTAAACAGGGTCCACAGAGCGTTTCTTGTTAGTCATAAACAAATCTACTTTGAAACAAAAGTATAGAGCATACCTTATACTAGTCTGTCTGTATGTGTTTTTATCCATAACAAGGCCTAGATGTCTTTTAGGTGTCAAAAACCTCTCAAATGTCAAATTGTGTAAAATCTTTCTATCCATTCCTTAGAACTTACTGTATATGACATAATTTGTATGGCAAAAATTATGTAGACAATACTTTTTTCATGTTGTCATGAATGTTTGGGTTTAGGCCCATAAGCGGCTATAAACATCTTCAAAAGTTTTACCTATTCACGAAATATACACTGAGTGAACAAAACATTAGGAACACCTTCCTAATATTGAGTTGCACGCCCTTTTGCCCTTAGAACAGCCTCAATTAGTTGGGGCATGGACTATAAGGTGTCGAAGCATTCCACAGGGATGCTAGGCCATTTTGACTCCAATGCTTCCCACAGTTGTGTCAAGTTGGCTGGATATCCTTTGGGTAGTGGACCATTCTTGATACGCACAGGTAACTGTTGAGTGTGAAAAACCCCAGCAGCATTGCAGTTCTTGACACACTCAAACTGGTGCGCCTGGCACCAACTACCATACCCCGTTCAAAGGCACTTAAATATTTTGTCTTGCCCTTTCACCCGCTGAATGGCATACATACACAGTCCGTGTCTCAATTGTCTCAAGGCTTAAAAATCCTTCTTCAACCTCTCTCCTTCCCTTCATCTACACTGATGGATCAAGTGGCAAGATGCTGCCGACAGAAAGGGCAGCTCTGCTTCTAGCTCATAAGCAACTTTGTAGTATTTCGTTTTTGTGTGTGTTATTTCTTACATTATAAGCCCAGGAATTGTTTTGTGTTATTACATACAGCCAGAAATATATTTTAGATGTCAGAGCGGCGTTAATACGACTTGCCCGAATTGGACCCTTTGTTCGTACCCACAGGGCAATTGAACTGATTCCAGAGGCTGATCCAAAACACTGCTGGTGGAGAAGAGGTATTCGGAGTGRACTTCTAGTACGACTCAGAAGGCGCGCACACCATCCACCGCTTCCAAGTATATTACTCGCTAATGTTCAATCTCTTGATAATAAAGTAGACGAGCACAGGGCGAGAATCTCCTCCCAGAGAGACATCAGGGATTGTAACATACTCTGTTTCAGGGAAATATACTGTCTTTGTCCTTACAGCCAGCTGGGTTCTCAGTATATCGCGCAGACAAGAATAAAGAACTCTCCGGGAAGAAGAAAGGCAGGGTTGCATGTTTCATGATTAACCACTCATGGTGTGATTGTAATAACATACAGCAACTCAAGTCCTTTTGTTCACCCGACCTAAAATACCTCACAATCAAATGCCGACCGTATTACCTCCCAAGAGAATTATCTTCGGTTATAGTCACAACTGTGTATATTCTCCGTCAAGCCAATACACTACAGCCCTCAAAGAACTTCACTGGACTTTATGCAAACTGGAAACCACATATCCTGAGGTCGCATTTATTGTAGCTGGGGATTTTAACAAAGCAAATTTGAGGAAAATGCTACCGACGTTCTACCAACACATTGACTGTAGCACTCACTCTGAGAAAACATTAGACCACTGCTATTCAGCTTTTCGAAATGTCTACAAGGCCCTCCCCCGCCCTCCCTTCTGAAAATCTGATCACGACTCCATTTTGCTCCTCTCTTCCTATAGGCAGACACTCAAACAGGAAGTACCCGTGCTAAGGACTACTCAACACTGGTCTGACCAATCGGAATCCACACTTCAAGATTGTTTTGATCACGCGGACTGGGGTATGTTCTGGATAGCCTCTTAGAATAACATGGACGAATACACGGATACGGTGACTGAGTTTATCAGGAAGTGTATAGGAGATGTTGTATGTAATGAGTCTGTGACTCAAATAGCATCTTGATAGACTGAAGGTGATGCTGTTGAATGACAGCAATCTGTCTTAGTGTTTGCCAGCATTAAGCAGAAGGATTTTCATAATTTAAAAAATAATACAGTTTATAAATTATGAAAATATGAAAAATATTAATAAATGGACGCCTGGCCACTAGATCGCATCTAAAGCAGGATCAGGATTTAAGATGCCAAAATAAAATACTTTTCAGTAATTGTTTTCACTATCCTAATGTTGTTTTTGTTTTGWGTTTTCTGATTGTTTTAGTGCATGCATTCAACAAACTTTGGACAATGTACTTCCATAGGGCCGCCATCTCCAAAGTTTACTCAAAAAAGCAATAGTTCTGAACTGTGTTTGATTTAGATTTTGTTGTTTTAGTTATTTCAAATTTGTTTACTCTCTTTTAAACTTCCATTGGTTGAAAGCTATTGCTCAGTTATCACTTGGCTCATGTAAATTCTGTAGTTGCCCCTTTAAACCTCTTAATGCCAACATCCCCTTAGTTTTCAATTTTTTCTCATGTAAATGTTGTAGCTAGATAAAATAATTAAATGCACAATTTAATTGGGAAATATTCAGTCTTTGCTCTTTTTTTCATTAGCATGCTGATGATTTCAAGTTGTATTGGATTTAGTTTGATCTGTTAAGACATTGAATACATGTTGTTTAGTATATTTAGTACATTTAGCTCAATTTTCTCAGTGAGAAGCAAGTTCATTTAAWGTTATACACTACCGTTCAAAAGTTTGGGGTCACAGAAATTTAAATTTTTTGTCCATTAAAATAACATCAAATTGATCAGAAATACAGTGTAGACATTGTTAATGTTGTAAATGACTATTGTAGCTGGAAACGGCTGATTTTTATTGGAATATCTACATAGGCGTAAAGAGGCCCATTATCAGCAACCATCACTCCTGTGTTCCAATGGCACATTGTGTTAGCTAATCCAAGTTCATAATTTTAAAACGCTAATTGATCATTAGAAAACCCTTTTGTGGGTTCGATTACAGGCTCAAAATGGCCAGAAACAAAGAACTTTCTTCTGAAACTCGTCAGTCTATTCTTGTTCTGAGAAATGAAGGCTATTCCATGCGAGAAATTGCCAAGAAACTGAAGATCTCGTACAACGCTGTGTACTACTCCCTTCACAGAACAGCGTAAACTGGCTCGAACCACAATAGAAAGAGGAGTGGGAGGCCCCGGTGCACAACTGGGCAAGAGGACAAGTACATTAGAGTGTCTAGTTTGAGAAACAGACGTCTCACAAGTCCTCAACTGGCAGCTTCATTTAATAGTACCCGCAAAACACCAGTCTCAACGTCAACAGTGAAGAAGCGACTCCAGGATGCCTTTTCAATGTTGTTAATACACAAAGTAGCAAAAAGACAGATCTAATTTGCATATTCATAATGGATTTGCAGTAAATTTGCAGCAACAGTAGAATGTTCGCCACAAGTTTCCCAGAAATGCCAATTTGCCACACCAGTTTGCCACAAAACGAATTTGCATGTGAAAATATTAGCTTGCTGCGAATTTGTGGCAAAAAAAATGTAATAAAAATGTAGATGATGAGCTCATTAAAAGTACATGTACAGAGCTGAACACAACCTCATTGTTGGAATATGAGGACATCACCACTGTTGGAACTGTATTAGAAATCAGTGTGTCAGGTCATGCCTTTGTATCAAGGACACCTATAACTTGTGAATTTTAAACAAAACGCATAAGGCATCCCTGTCCTTGGGSTTGTTAGCATTAAGCTAWCATTACTTGAAGTTGAAGCATTTGCGGTTCCTCTTCAGTAAAAGCTGTTTTCAACATTTCTGGAACCCTGGGGCTGAAAACAAGTCCTGCAACTCTGAACAGCCTTTCACAGGCAGCTGAGGCAGGTAAGGGTGTGTTTCGCATCAGAGACAGTTTACAGACTGCTGGGAAGGACTTGAGCAACTCCATATGCTCAGCTGAACAGGCCAGGTATCCGTCCAGCTGTTTGAAGCTTTCTTGTGCTTGAGACGTCTTCATGGCAGAGAATAAGTTCTCCTCATCTGATGAACTGGTGCCATCACCTAGCAGCAGCCAGGGTTCTTCCATGTGGGCCTTGATGTAGTCCATTCCTGAAATGCAAGGGAGATGACAATAGAATTCATGCAGTTATGTTTTTTGTGAGCCTACATTAATCCCATCCCCCATTTATATAAACCAAGCAACAGGGCTAAGTAGGCTACTCATTGGACTGAACCACAAAGTCAGGATTGTAGTTTAAATGGGTGGTTCTCAAATCTATGAAGTGTCAACATGTACAATATACACAGTTGTTTATGAATAATAAAATATTGTTCATTAACCACATGCTGTCTTACCCATTCTGATGGTGGTGTCATCCTTTGTCCACGTTGTTGTGATTTTGGGGAGAAGGATTGCACCTGCGATCAGCTCAGGTTCTTGAAACGTGGCTAAAGCACTTCTTCAGTCCCAGTTGTAGCGCATCCACCAGAGGCTTACAGTATTTCAGGGACAACTTGATTCAGTCATGTTTTGTGATCAGTAGGTTGATAGTTGGAAGTAGCCACCCCATCTGGACATTGGTTTCAGCCTGCAGGATGTTGATGGCCTTTGCGACTGGGTTCATGGTGGCAGCATACTCTGTGAGGAAGGCGAGTTCAGATGGATTGAACCTGTGAAAAATAAATATACTGTATAATACTGTGTTTCCTAACCCTATAGAAAGGGAACCATTTCACCTGATTATAACTACAGTAATCAATGGCTGGATGAGTAGTTGACTAAATGGATCAATGATAATGTATGGCTACAATATGTGAAACAGTTATTTGTTCCCAAGCAAAGGGTCAGGAAACACTGCAACAGATTAAGACAACATTGAAGACCTTACATTATGATAAAATAATACATAATCCTTACTTACATTGGAACCTCGAAGTCTGTGCAGAGAACTCCCGACTCTCTTTTGTCTTTGACAATCCTCAGGAGTCTTTCTTCCGCTATCAACCAGGAGTTCCACCTTGTAGCATTCGGGTGCAGCAGCTGGAGGTCGCAAGCATTTTTAACCATTTTGGCTGCAAGTGTGGATCTGTAAGCCTCACTGGATGTTGCTTTCAGGGCAAGGACTGTAAATACTAAGTTGAGTTGGTGGCAAGCACAGCACTGGAGCTTCGGCAGCTGGTACTCGAAACCATCATCTTCATTCATGATCGTTACCACATCAACAAACTCCACTTCTTCACTCTCCTCTTGTTCCTCTTCACCATTTCCTGTACTGGCTGAGCTGCTTCACCACCCACTGCTTTGACTGCCTCGTCTTGTCATCTTCTCCAATAACTTGGAAAGCAAGAAGTTAGTGCCGTTTGTTGTTGTTCTCACAATCTTACCCCGGACTTCAAACTCAAAATGGATGTAATTTAGGGCGCCTGCCAACACATCAAAGGTGTACGATCCTCTCAACCGTTTACAGGCCAGGGCTGCAGAGCATCTGTTGAGACTGTCAGGGTCTATTCAATGGGCTGTAATGACAATGAAGCTCTGTCTTCTTGCAACCCAGCAGTCGGTGGTGGTGGCGATATGGCCAACTCCTCTCATGGCCTCAGTCACCTTATTCTTCATTTCCTTGGAGGCTTCATCAATAATGGAGCGCAGTGTGGGCCTTGATATGATCTTCAAGTTAGGCTGCAGATCCTGGACAAACTCTCTGAATGATTCTTGTTCTACAATATCAACTGACTGGAGCCCTTGGACCACATACTTCACCACAGCATTGTCAAGGGAGTTTTGAGACACTGTCTTTAGTAATGTGCTTTGCTTGATGGTGGAGGGAGTCTCAGGGGTATGTTTTCTCTTCAGTATGTTTTCTGTCAGTTCTCCAAACTTCTTAAGATGGTGTACATGCTTTCTTTAAAATAATAAGAACAGGAAAAGAGAAAGACATTAGTTACTTAGCTAGATAACTACCATCACCAAAGGTAAGGTAGTTAAGGTATAGGATCCACATTTTTTAAGCTATAAACAACATTAGTTAATTGAGAGTTTTTGACCACTATTTAATTAAGTCTACATTAATTAGCTAGGTAAGAAGAACAACTTTATCAACTAACACAAGGAATAAAATGGCTAGCTAACTAGCTAATCTAGTCGGTGTTAGCTCAAATTTGAACGCTAACGTTAGCTAGCTAGCTTGACCAGGGGTGTTAAGAGAAAAGGTTTTTGGCTACACTAATGTTAGTTGACTAAAATGTTCCCAGGTTCAGAAACTACTAGCTAGTTAGCTCACGTTAGTTTAGTTAGATAACAAAGCTTCCGAATCTGGGCATATTTTAGCCAGCTAAAGTAGGTAGCAACTAGCTAGTGAACTATTTASCTATAGGATTAGCTAGAATACTCTAACACTGCTTGTTGCATTAGCAAATGTGGGCTAGCTAGGTTAGCTAATGTTAGCTAGCATGCTAACATTATTCTAGCTAGCTAGCTAGCTAGCATTTATTTTAGATGCGGCCAAGGGGGTTTGTCTTCATCAGGAGGTGGTGGTGGTAGAGTGATGTCAGTCATGATTGTGCAATGTCCGACATGCTTGGTCAAAGTGCTGCTGAGTGGATGACTGTTTTGCAAGTGACAGGCTCCCGGTTGGTGGTGTTTACACTTTAGAACCATTGGATTTGCCCAAACTGATGAACTGTCTTTTTTCCCCTGTCCTTGTTCCTGCCTATTTGATAATGGTCCATTCTAAATCTAAACAAATTTTACATATTAGTAAAGACAATATTAAATTGAGAATAGTCTGATGGGTGAAAATATGATCACTTGATGAGAGAACAGCTGTGCAGCCTGAGGCAAGGAACAGAGCGCAAGTTTTTATTGCGACTCTCAAATCATCAATAGCCTATAGTCGCATCATGCAGCCCATATATGTTTTGATTTCTAAGACATTCTAAGATTTGTATCATTCACAACTAAAGTTGCCAAATTACTCAAGATCTAGCTTATAGGACCTGTTTCAAATGATCGCTCCGAAATGGGAAATGTATCCGTTCTATTTTATTCAGCTAAGTTAAAATATATTCTTCTTACTATAAAATCATATAATATTAAATAAAGGCACAGGACTATAAGCATATCTTGTCAGCATATCTTATAAGCATATCTTGTCAGCTAAATGAACAAGCCTACAGCCTATGGCATGGAGCATAGCCAGATAATATACAGTAACTCATATTCTGTTCTTCGGAAATACATTTTCTTCATATAATATTGTTCCTTTAGACCTGAATAAAGTAAATAATGGATTTATTTAGATGGTGTAGATTACATTTATTTATTACACTTGTTAAACGTAGATGTTCCAAAGGCGCGCATCAGCGGCTTGTATGTGTGGAGGCCTGGAGATGCAAAATGTGTTTATGTTAATTACGGTCAATTACCATGAGACCATCAGACTTGTGTTGGAGGCTATTTTGTAAATGACATTGCCGAAGTCAAGGATCGGTAGAATAGTCCGTTTTACGAGGGTATGTTTGGCAGCATGAGTGAAGGATGCTTTGTTGCGAAATAGGAAGCCGATTCTAGATTTAATTTTGGATTGGAGATACTTAATGTGAGTCTGGAAGGAGAGTTTACGTCTAACCATACACCTAGTCATTTGTAGTTGTCCACATATTCTAAGTCAGAACAGGCAGGTGTGGGCAGCKATCGGTTGAAGAGCATGCACTTAGTTTTACTTGCATTTAAAAGCAGTTGGAGGCCATGGAAGGAGAGTTGTATGGCATTGAAGCTCGTCTGGAGGTTAGTTAACACAGGGTCCAACGAAGGGCCAGAAGTATACAGAATGATGTCGTCTGCGTAGAGGTGGATCAGAGAATCACCAGCAGCAAGAGCTACATCATTGATGTATACAGAGAAGAGAGTCGGCCCGAGAATTGAACCCTGTGGCACCCCCATAGAGACTGCCAGAGGTCCGGACAACAGGCCCTCCGATTTGACACACTGAACTCTGTCTGAGAAGTAGTTGGTGAACCAGGCGAGGCAGTCATTTGAGAAGCCAAGGCTGTTGAGTCTGCCGATAAGAATGTGGTGATTGACAGAGTCGAAAACCTTGTCCAGGTCGATGAATACAGCTGCACAGTATTGTCTCTTATCTATGGCGGTTATGATGCACCCATGACCAGCTCGGAAACCAGATTAAATAGCAGTGAAGGTACGGTGGGATTCGAAATGGTCGGTGATCTGTTTGTTAACTTGGCTTTCGACGACCTTAGAAAAGCAGGGTAGGATAGATATAGGTCTGTCGCAGTTTGGGTCTAGAGTGTCGCCCCCTTTGAAGAGGGGAATTACCACGGCAGCTTTACAATCTTTGGGGATCTCAGACGATACGAAAGAGAGGTTGAATAGGCTAGTAATAGGGGTTGCAACAATTTCGGTGGATAATTTTAGAAAGAGAGGATCCAGATTGTCTAGCCCAGCTGATTTGTAGGGGTCCAGATTTTGCAGTTCTTTCAGAACATCAGCTATCTGGATTTGGGTGAAGGAGAAATGGGGAGGCTTGGGCAAGTTGCTGTGGGGGGTGCAGGGCTGTTGCCCGGGGTAGGGGTAGCCAGGTGGAAAGCATGGCCAGCCGTGAAAAAATGCTTATTGAAATTCTCAATTGTAGTGGATTTATCGGTGGTGACCGTGTTTCCTAGCCTCAGTGCAGTGGGCAGCTGGGAGGAGGTGCTCTTATTCTCCATGGACTTTACAGTGTCCCAGAACTTTTTGGAGTTAGTGCTACAGGATGCAAATTTCTGTTTGAAAAAGCTAGCCTTAGCTTTCCTAACTGCCTGTGTGTATTGGTTCCTAACTTCCCTGAACAGTTGCATATCGCGGGGACTATTCAATGCTAATGCAGTACGCCACAAGATGTTTTTGTGCTGGTCAAGGGCAGTCAGGTCTTGAGTGAACCAAGGGCTATATCTGTTCCTAGTTCTACATTTTTTTAACGGGGCATGCTTATTTAAGATGTTGAGGAAAGCCCTTTTAAAGAATAACCAGGCATCCTCTACTGACGGAATGAGGTCAATATCCTTCCAGGATGCCCGGGCCAGGTCGATTAGAAAGGCCTGCTCGCTGAAGTGTTTTAGGGAGCGTTTGACAGTGATGAGGTGTGGTCGTTTGACCGCAGACCCATTACGGACGCAGGCAATGAGGCAGTGATCGCTGAGATCCTGGTTGAAGACAGCAGAGGTGTATTTGGAGGGTAGGTTGGTTAGGATGACATCTATGAGGGTGCCCGTGTTTACGGATTTGGGGTTGTACCTGGTGGGTTCATTGATAATTTGTGTGAGATTGAGGGCATTTAGCTTAGATTGTAGGACGGCCGGAGTGTTAAGCATGTCCCAGTTTAGGTCACCTAACAGCACGAGCTCTGAAGATAGATGGGGGGCAATCAATTCACATATGGTGTCCAGGGCACAGCTGGGGGCAGAAGGTGGCTGGGCCAGTAACCTAAAGGTTGCTAGATCAAATCCCCAAGCTGACAAGGTAAAAATCTGTCGTTCTGCCCCTAAACAAGGCAGTTAACCCACTGTTCCTAGGCCGTCATTGTAAATAAGAATTTGTTCTTAACTGACTTGCCTAGTTAAAGAAAGGTAAAAAAATAAACAAAAATAAGCCTATGCATAATTTTGAAAATGCATATGCATATATACTACCTACCTCATCCCCATATTGTTTTTATTTACTTTTTTTCTCTTTTGCACACCAGTATTTCTACTTGTACATCATCATCTGCACATCTATCACCAGTGGTTCATTTGCTAAATTGTAATTACTTCGCTACTATTGCCTATTTATTGCCTTACCTCCTTACTCCATTTGCACACACTGTATATAGATTGTTCTATTGTGTTATTGACTGTACTTTTGTTTATCCCATGTGTAACTCTGTGTAGTTGTTTTTTGTCGCACAGCTTTGCTTTATCTTGGCCAGGTCGCAGTTGTAAGTGAGAACTTGTTCTCAACTGGCTTACCTGGTTAAATAAAGGTGAAATATTTTATTTTAAAAAAAGGTCACAGTTATTAAAATGTAGGACACTAAAGAGGCCTTTCTACTGACTTTGAAAAACACCAAAAGAAAGATGCCCAGAGTCCCTGCTCATCTGCGTGAACGTGCCTTAGGCATGCTGCAAGGAGGCCTCAGGACTGCAGATGTGGCCAGGGCAATAAATTGCAATGTCCGTACTGTGAGACGCCTAAGACAGCGCTACAGGGAGACAGGACGGACAGCTGATCGTCCTCGCAGTGGCAAACCACATGTAACAACACCTGCACAGGATCGGTACATCCAAACATCACACCTGCGGGACAGGTACAGGATGGCAACAACAACTGCCTGAGTTACACCAGGAATGCACAATCCCTCCATCAGTGCTCAGACTGTCCGCAATAGGCTGAGAGAGGCTGGACTGAGGGCTTGTAAGCCTGTTGTAAGGCCGGTCCTCACCAGACATCACTGGCAACAACGTCGCCTATGGGCACAAACCCACCGTCGCTGGACCAGACAGGACTGGCAAAAAGTGCTCTTCACTGACGAGTCGCGGTTTTGTTTCACCAGGGGTGATGGTCGGATTCGCGTTTATCGTCGAAGGAATGAGCGTTACACTGAGGCCTGTACTCTGGATCGGGATCGATTTGGAGGTGGAGGGTCCGTCATGGTCTGGGGCAGTGTGTCACAGCATCATCGGACTGAGCTTGTTGCAGGAAATCTCAATGCTGTGCGTTACTGGGAAGACATCCTCCTCCCTCATTTGGTACCCTTCCTGCAGGCTCATCCTGACATGACCCTCCAGCATGACAATGCCACCAGCCATACTGCTCATTCTGTGCCTGATTTCCTGCAAGACAGGAATGTCAGTGTTCTGCCATGGCCAGCGAAGAGCCCGGATCTAAATCCCATTGAGCACGTCTGGGACCTGTTGGATCGGAGGGTGAGGGCATCTCACAGTGGGGTAACATCTCACAGCAAGAACTGACAAATATAGTGCAGTCCATGAGGAGGAGATGCACTGCAATACTTAATGCAGCTGGTGGCCACACCAGATACTGACTGTTACTTTTGATTTTGACCCCCCTTTGTTCAGGGACACATTATTCCATTTCTGTTAGTCACATGTCTGTGGAACTGTTTCAGTTTATGTCTCAGTTGTTGAATCTCATGTTCATACAAATAAATCAAATCAAAGTTTATTTTTCATGTGCGCTGAAACAACAGGTGTAGACCTTACAGTGAAATGCTTAAATATTTACACATGTTAAGTTTGCTGAAAATAAACGCAGTTGACAGTGAGATTTTTTATGTGATTTTCGATTGCATTTGCATTGATGTCAGAGTGGTTAAAGAGACAATAGGGCCCTGAGTACCAGGCCATTAGGACCTGATGGTCGTTAGCAAGTTGGGTACTACTAAAGCATGTCCAGTGTGCATAAAAGGAGATTACCGCAACTCAACGGTCACGTGGATTTTTACTGCGGTCTTGACTCATGACTGCCCGTGTGACTGTAACACGGCCACTGCACCAGCCCTTGTCAGGAACCTTAGCCGAGTAGTTCGCTCAGGAATCCCTCTGTCTCCTACGGAAAGCAACCGGCATGCATATCAGGAGTATCTCTACTCTCCCAGTAGCACAAGTTTGAGTTCATTGTTGTTGGGTTTACATTAACCTTTGCTAGAAGCGGTCTGTTTGGTGGCTTGTATGGGTTCTTCAGTCTGAAATGCACTAAATGTTCCATCCCTTTAATCTTGCAAGCTATATCAAATTATATTGTTTTATGGACACTTACATTTTGAAAGTTATTTTATACTCAGCGATGAAGAATTGACAATGGAACACAATGTCGTCATAACAAGAACTAACATTGCTTTGTCCTCTCTTTCATGTTATGCTACCTGCATGCTGAGCATGGGCGGCACCTGGCTAACCCTTGTTCAACACCGATGCTGGCAACCAATGACAAGATCCTGGAACTCCTCACTGCTCTGGTTCCTTTGTCAGCGCTATGCGTCAGCTCTGAGCTATGGGCTGCACACTCCTGCATCGGCGCTGCTTCTCATTGGTCACGGCTTGACCCTCAAGATTATGGGCCATAATCTTCTACTGCCTACGATGTTTCACTCTGAGAGCGTGGAGCCTACATGAGTTCCGGCACTAATTACTAATATGATCATGATTGCGTCATCCATATGGTCCAGTAACTAGGTTGCTTTTGTTCTGCATCGCATCTGATACAATATATAACACTGTTAGCTCAGGTGGGTGGCTGGCACCCAGCAGTGCATCTATTTTGCAGGTGGTTGCTTGGGCTCATACGTAGAAAATTCTCATGCACAGATGACAGCTCATTGCTCAGCAAGACCACCTGGCGGTGGATCTATATTGCAGGTGGTTGGCTGTGTTCATATGTAGAATATCCTCATGATCCAAGATGACAGCTCATCTTGCCTCATCGAGGGTACCCGGTGGTGCGTCATATGTGAAATAGTCATACGGCTGCATTAGCTCATGCTACACATAGTTAGTACGTACACATAGGCCTAGTAGTCAGTCATGTATGGTAGAATGACCTTCGCTGGTCTATTGAGCGCTCTTAAACGGTGCATTCTGTCATACACATAGTTAATCAGCTGGCTGTAGTTATAATATCATCTTCATATGACACTTCGCTTGGGCTGTGAACTATCCTGAAGGAGCAGAGCCCTAACGCCAAACCATGCATCTTTTCTGATAAATGGTTAAACTTACACGTGATATTTTCTTTCTGAAATAATATACACTGAGTGTACAAAACATTAGGAACAACTTGGCTGGATGTCCTTTGGGTGGTGGACCATTCTTGATACACACAGGAAACCGTTGAGTGTCAAAAACCCAGCAGCGTTTCAGTTCTTGACACACTCAAACCGGTGCACCTGGCACCTACTACCATACCTTGTTCAAAGGCAGTTCAATCTTTTGTCTTGCCCATTCAACCTCTGAATTGTGCACATACATAACCCATGTCTCAATTGTCTGAAGGCTTTAAACCTGTCTTCTCCCCTTCATCTACAATGATTTGAAGTGGATTTAACAAGTAACATCAATAAGGGATAATAGCTTTCACCTGGATTCACCTCGTCAGTCTATGTCATGGAAAGAGCAGGTGTTCATAATGTTTTGTACACTCAGTTTCTGTTCGAATTTCATATTTAAATGGCAGAGAAGAATATGGAGTGATTTAAGTGTCGACAGAAATTGTATTTGAATTCATTGTTTTTGAAATTGTAATGCACAAATTGAATAGTTAAATTCATAAATTGAACTTATATTTAATGATTTGAAACTGAATTGAATGAATATTGCATTCCGTTTTAAAATTCTATTTAAATTCAATATACAGTACCAGTCAAAAGTTTGTACACACCTAATCATTCCAGGGTCTTTCTTTATTTGTAATATTTTCTACATTGTAGAATAATAGTGAAGACATCAAAATGATGAAATAACACATATGGATTCATGTAGTAACCAATTTTTTTTTAAACAAATCAAAATATATTTTATATTTGAGATTCTTCCAAGTAGCCACCCTTTGACCTTGATGACAGCTTTGCACACTCTTGACATTCTCTCAACCAGCTCATGAGGTAGTCACCTGGAATGCATTTCAATTAACAGGTCTGCCTTGTTAAAAGTTAATTTGTGGAATTTCTTTCCTTAATGCATTTAAGCCAGTCAGTTGTGTTGTGACAAGGTAGGGGTGGTATACAGAAGATTTCCCTATTTGGTAAAAGACCAAGTCCATATTATGGTAAGAACAACTCAAATAAGCAAAGAGAAAYGACAGTCTATCATTACTTTAAGACATGAAGGTCAGTCAATCCGGAACATTTCAAGAACTTTGAAAGTTTATTCAAGTGCATTCAAAAGAAAACATCAAGCGGTATGATGAAACTGGCTGTCATGAGGACTGCCACAGGAAAGGAAGACCTAAAGTTACTTCTGCTGATAAGTTCATTAGAGATACCAGCCTAAGAAATTCCACCCCAAATAAATGCTTCACAGAGTTCAAGTAACAGACACATCTCAACATCAACTGTTCAGAGGAGACTGCGTGAATCAGGCCATCATGGTCGAATTGTTGCAAAGAAACCACTACGAAAGGACGCCAATAATAATAAGAGACTTGCTTGGGCCAAGAAATACGAGCAATGGACATTAGACCGGTGGAAATCTGTCCTTTAGTGTGATGAGTCCAAATGTGGCAATTTTTGGTTCCAACCGCCGTGTCTTTGTGAGACACAGAGGTGAACAGATTATCTCCTCACGTGTAGTTCCTACCATGAACCATGGAGGAGGAGGTGTAAGGGTGCTTTGATGGTGACACTGTCTGTGATTTATTTAGAGTTCAGGCACACTTAACCAGCATGCATACCACAGCATTCTGCAGCGATATGCCATCCCATCTGGTTTGCAATTAGTGGGACTGTCAATTGTTTTTCAACAGGACAATGACCCAACACACCTCCAGGCTGTGTAAGGGCTATTTGACCAAGAAGGAGAGTGATGGAGTGCTGCATCAGATGACCTGGCCTCCACAATCACCCTAGGATTAGTTGGACCACAGAGTGAAGGAAAAGCAGCCAACAAGTGCTCAGAATATGTGGGAACTCCTTCAAGACTGTTGGAAAAGCATTCCAGGTGAAGCTGGTTGAGAGAATCCCAAGAGTGTGCAAAGCTGTCATCAGGGCAAAGGGTGGCTACTTTGAAGAATCTCAAATATAACATAGATTTTGATTTGTTGAAAAAAAAATTGGTTGCTACATGATTCCATATGTGTTATTTCATAGTTTTGTTATCTTCACTATTCTTTTACAATGTAGAACATAGTTAAAATGAAGAAAAAACCCTTGAATAAGTAGGTGTGTCCAAACCTTAGACTGGTACTGTATATTCAATTTCAATATTGTAGATATTGCAATCCTTGTCTGTGTATCAAGTTTACAAACCATAATTTCAAGTGCACCAAAGTTTAAAATATTCTTCTCAGTTGCATTCAGATTCTGTTTTCAAATTCAGTTCTCAAAATTGATATTTGTGCATCTAACTTTCTCACTCATCTTTATTCATGATTTATTCAGGACCTTCCGTAATCATGTTAGCATGTGTGTTTAGTGTTAAGTAACATATTTTATTCTTAATTACAATAAAAGTGACTCCAAAATGACACAATACATTATTTTCCGTAAATGTATATTTGGCACAAAATTATCTGAGACAACTTAACAAACAGTAAATACATCCAACATGTTTGTAGATTAACAAGCTTGATGTAATCATTGTGTTCTATGAATATGGGACCAAATACTAAACTTTGGAAGACTTTAAGTGAATTTGTCCAAATAATTTTTGTCCCCTATGTACAAAAAGTGCTGTAGTTTCGAAACGGTTCAAAATTAATGGATGAAAATAACCTCAAATTAAACCTGACAGTCTGCACGATAGTCATTAGTCATAGTCATAGTCATTGTCATTGTATAATTTCAAATCCAAAGTGCTGGAGTRCAGAGCTTAAACAATACTTTTGGAGCTCACTGTAGTTGAATATCCCTGTGTAGCAGAGCCTGGGGAGGGGCCACTGCCATGGACCTGAGATAGGAGGGATTTCAGGGTACAAAGGCTCAGTGAGGCACAGTAAACAGTTCAAACATAGATTTATATTACATAACTTAAAAACAGAAATGCTCAAGAAGAAGGAACTTAGACTCTAACCCCAGTAACAAAAAACGTTGTCCCTAATTGAAACGATAACAAAGCAACACCCCACCTCTGATTTGGTAAAAAACTGAGGGATGGGACTGGCGCGGTTGTATAAGTTGGTTAACCCACTTATACAACCGCACGCATGTGTCAACTGCACGCATGTGTCAACTGCACCGTGATCTTTAAGGCTGTAACATCTGTAATACATTATCATATACAATCTCAAAGTGCAGCAAACTTTGGCCCTGTTTTACGCTTTCAGGGTTATGAAGGCTGTAACATCTGTAACTAATAAACGTATACAATGTCCAGAGTTCAGCAAACTCACTCAGCCTAGTTATTACAAATTAGTACAAATAATAAAAACCTACGTTTGAACTCTGCCTCACTGAGCCTATGTACCATGAAACCCCTCCTAGCTCTGGTCTGTGGTAGTGGCCTCTCCCCAGGCTCTGCTACACAGGGATATTCAACAATATTCTTATGGGGGCCAAATTGTGTTTGTTTGTCACACTCCCTTGTAATGTGTCCTGTGCGGCTTGTGAGTATCGTAAAGGGAAACAGAAGGCATGTAAATGCTCCATAGTCTCAGCTTTCAGGCATGGGGTCATAATAGCTGGCAAAGTGCCAGGATGTTGGTTTGAATCAGAAAACCGAACCTGAACGCATTAGAGAAGTTGAATATATAAAACTTTGCTCAACTTGAAATGATGATTAAACTTCATACACAGACCAAGAATGCAATATCTACCATATTGCAACTTAATACAGAAATATTTCATTTTAATATTTAATTAAATAGAAATGACATTTTACAACTGAATTCAATATTCATTTCATTATTTAAACAGAAATTCAATTTCTGAATTCAGTTATTCAATTTGTGCATTACCAATGCAACATCTTAATAACATTTGTTTTATGGAAATACACATACAATTTATGTTGGCACTAAAATCACTCCATAGAAGTAGACCAAGATGTCATACCCTCCAAGTTTTTGTTTAAGTTGTTGGGAAAGTGGTCAAAGTGGCTGATTTGTGTCAAAAGTTAGAATGTTTACAGTGAGTAGAATGTTGGTAGTCATGGGAGTTTTCAACAATGGAAGCTTTAGAATGTGGAAGAAATCCGATTTCCTTCAGTCGATTGCCCGAAGCGTCCTCTAGTGGCCTCCTCTAGTGGCCTCATGGGTGGAATGTTATTAATATTTTTCATAATTTCATAATTAATAAACATACTTTTTTTCAAACGCAGAAAATCCAGTGTTTTAATGTCAAACTTTTTTGTTATATTTCAGTCTTCTGTGATGTTTATAAAATGTAAATATTTGGATGCAATCTCAAAATTGAATACATTTCAACTCTATATTTAACATGGTACAGATGTCTTATTTTTTAAACTCATAACCATGTGTGAGGTGTATACTTTTGTTTCAAATTTGTTTAAGACTACCAAGAAACACACTGTGTGACCCTGATTTAGCCAACTGCAGTGAAAGGTTAAACGGTTCAAGACTTACTTTTGGTGTGAGGTTTTATGCTAATTTATGCACATGTTTATAGTTATAGATGATAAAAAGTTTTAAAGAATTTGAAGTTGGAAAAGTGGTCAAAGTAACTGATTTGTGTAATAAGTTACATTGTTTACAGTGAATAGAATAGAATGTTGGGTGTGATGAATGCTGAAGAAATCCCTTTTTAATCTTGACATTTTTATTTTATTCACCTTCATTTAACCAGGTAGGCCAGTTGAGAACTTGTTCTCATTTACAATTGCGACCTGGCCAAGATAAAGCAAAGCAGTGCGACAAAAACAACAACACAGAATTACACAAAAACAAACGTACTGTCAATGGTGTGCGTACTGGTAGCGGAATCAGGTGCAGGAGAGCAGAGAGTTGTGAACAGGCGCATACTTTATTTAGGCAGGAGAAACCAACAGACGAACACCACTGTGTCAAAACCTCCAGCCAATATGCAAAAGTGCAAAACGCGCAAACAGTCACAATAATTATGTTCAAACAAATAAACATACCTCGTGACAAAACACGGAAATATACAAACACCAGTCTGGCGCACATAACACAAACCAATTTCACACAAAGACATGAGGAGGAACAGAGGAATAAATACATGTAGTGTGATTGGGGAATGAAAACCAGGTGTKCAGGGAACAAGACAAAACAAATGGATACATGAAAAATGGAGTGGCGATGGCTAGAAAGCCGGCGACGTCGACCGCCGAACGCCGCCCGAACAAGGAGAGGAGCCGACTTCGGCGGAAGTCGTGACACGTACATTCAATAACAGAAAAGAAAAATCTAGTACCGTGTGTGCAAATGTAGAAGACTAGGGAGGTAGGCAATAAATAGGCCCTAGAGGCGAAAATAATTCCAATTTAGCACTAATACTGGAGTGATAGATGTGCAGATGATGATGTTTCRAGTAGAGATACTGGGGTGAAAAAGAGCAAGAGGGTAAGTAATAATATGTGGATGAGGTAGTCGGGTGTGCTATTTACAGATTGGCTGTGTACAGGTACAGTGATCGGTAAGCTGCTAAGACAGCTGATGCTTAAAGTTAGAGAGGGAGATATAAGACTCCAGYTTCAGAGATTTTTGCAATTCGTTCCAGTCATTGGCAGGAAGGTGGCCAAAGGAAGTGTTGGCTGTGGGGATGACCAGCGCAATATACCTGCTGGAGTCCGTGCTACAGGTGGGTGTTGCTATGGTGACCAGTGAACTGAGATAAGGCGGGGCTTTACCTAGCAAAGACTTATAGATGACCTGGAGCCAGTGGGTTTGGCGACGGATATGTAGTGAGGGCCAGCCAGCGAGAGCATACAGGTTGCAGTGGTGGGTAGTATATAGGGCTTTGGTGATAAAATGGATGGCACTGTGATAGACTACATCCAGTTTGCTGAGTAGAGTGTTAGGGGCTATTTTGTAAATGACATCGCCAAAGTCAAGGAACGGTAGAATAGTCAGTTTTACAAGGGTACGTTTGGCGGCATGAGTGAAGGAGACTTTGTTGCGAAATTGGAAGCCGATTCTAGATTTAATTTTGGATTGGAGATGCTTAATGTGAGTCTGGAAGGATAGTTTACAGTCTAGCCAGACACTTAGGTATTTGTAGTTGTCCACATATTCTAGGTCAGAACCGTCCAGAGTATTGATGCTAGTCGAGCGGGAGGGTGCGGGCAGCAATCGGTTGAAGAGCATGCACTTAGTTTTACTAGCATTTAAAAGCAGTTGGAGGCCACGGAGGAGTGTTGTATGGCGTTGAAGCTCGTTTGGAGGTTTGTTAGCACAGTGTCCAAGAAGGGCCAGATGTATACAGAATGGTGTCGTCTGCATAGAGGGGGATCAGAGAATTACCAGCAGCAAGTGCGACATCATTGATATATACAGAGAAAAGAGTCGACCCGAGAATTGAACCCTGTGGCACGCCCATAGAGACCTGACCAGAGGGCCGGACAACAGGCCCTCCAATTTGACACACTGAACTCTATCTGAGAAGTAGTTGGTGACCCAGGCGAGGCAGTCATTTGAGAAGCCAAGGCTATTGAGTCTGCCGATAAGAATGCGGTGATTGACAGAGTCGAAAGCCTTGGCCAGGTCAATGAAGACAGCTGCACAGTACTGTCTTTTATCGATGGCCGTTTAGGACCTTGAGCGTGGCTGAGGTGCACCCATGACCAGCTCGGAAACCCGATTGCATAGTGGAGAAGGTACGGTGGGATTCGAAATGATCAGAGATCTGTTTATTAACTTGGCTTTCGAAGGTTTTAGGAAGGCAGGGCAGGATGGATATAGGTCTGTAACAGTTTGGTCTAGAGTGTCTCCCCCTTTGAAGAGGGGGATGACCGTGGCAGCTTTCCAATCTTTGGGGATCTCAGACGATACGAAAGAGAGGTTGAATAGGCTAGTAATAGGGGTTGCAACAATTTCGGCAGATAATTTAAAAAAGAGAGGGTCCAGATTGTCTAGCCCAGCTGATTTGTAGGGATCCAGATTTTGAAGTTCTTTCAGAACATCAGCTGTCTGGATTTGGGTGAAGGAGAAGCAGGTGGGGGTTTGGGCAAGTTTCTGCAGGGGGTGCTGAGATGTTGGCCAGGGTAGGGGTAGCCAGGTGGAAAGCATGGCCAGCCGTGGACAAATGCTTATTGAAATGATCGATTATCGTAGATTTATCAGTGGTGACAGTGTTTCCTATCCCCAGTGCARTGGGCAGCTGGGAGGCGGTGCTCTTATTCTCCATGGACTTTACAGTGTCCCAAAACTTTTTGGAATTAGTGCTACAGGAAGCAAATTTCTGTTTTGAAAAGCTAGCCTTAGCTTTCCTAACTGACTGAGTATATTGGTTCCTGACTTCCCTGAAAAGTTGCATATCGCTGGGGCTATTCGATGCTAATGCAGAACGCCACAGGAAGTTTTTGTGCTGGTCAAGGGCAGTCAAGTCTGGGGTGAACCAAGGGCTATATCTGTTCTTAGTTCATTTTTTTTTAAATCGGGCATGCTTATTTAATATGGAGAGGAAAGCACTTTTGAAGAGCAACCAGGCATCCTCTACTGAAGGGATGAGGTCAATATCCTTCCAGGATACCCGGGCCAGGTCGATTAGAAAGGCCTTCTCGCAGAAGTGTTTTAGGGAGAGCGTTTGACAGTGATGAGGGGTGATCGTTTGACCGCGGACCCAGTACGCACGCAGGCAATGAGGCAGTGATCGCTGAGATCCTGGTTGAAGACAGCAGAGGTGTATTTAGAGGGCAGGTTGGTTAGGATGATATCAAAGAGGGTATCCATGGTTACAGATTTAGGGTTGTACCTGGTAGGTTCCTTGATGATTTGTGTGAGATTGAGGGCATCTAGCTTAGATTGTAGGATGGCCGGGGTGTTAAGCATGTCCCAGTTTAGGTCACCTAACAGTACGAACTCTGAAGATAGATGGGGGCAATCAATTCACATATGGTGTCCAGGGCACAGCTGGGGGCCGAGGGGGTCTATAACAAGCGGCAACGGTGAGAGACTTGTTTCTGGAAAGGTGGATTTTAAAAGTAGAAGCTCAAATTGTTTGGGCACAGACCTGGATAGTATGACAAATCTCTGCAGGCTATCTCTGCAGTAGATTGCAACTCCGCCCCCTTTGGCAGTTCTATCTTGTTGGAAAATGTTATAGTTAGGGATGGAAATTTCAGGATTTTTGGTGGCCTTCCTAAGCCAGGATTCAGACACGGCTAGGACATCCGGGTTGGTGGAGTGTGCTAAAGCAGTGAATAAAACAAACTTTGGGAGGATGCTTCTAATGTTAACATGCATGAAACCAATGCTTTTACGGTTACAGAAGTCAACAAATGAGAGCGCCTGGGGAATGGGAGTGATGCTGGGGGCTGCAGGGCCTGGGTTAACCTCTACATCACCAGAGGAACCGATGAGTAGGATAAGAGTACGGCTAAAGGCTATAAGAACTGGTCGTCTAGTGCGTTTGGAACAGAGAGTAAAACGAGCAGGGTTCTGGGCACGGAAGAATAGATTCAAGACATAATGTACAGACAAGGGTATGGTAGGATGTGAGTACAGTGGAGGTAAGCCTAGACATTGAGTGACGATGAGAGGTTTTGTCTCTAGATGCACCATTTAAGCCAGGTGCGGTGTAATTAATAACTTCCCCATGCTCAAATGGATATTCAATGTCTGCTTTTTATATCTACCAATAGGTGCCCTTTTTGAGAGTCTTTAGAATACCTACCTGTTCTTTGTGGTTGAATCCCTATTTGAAAGTCACTGCTCGACTGAGGGCCCTTACAGATGATTGTATGTGTGGGGTACAGAGATGAGGTATTCATTCAAAAATCATGTTAAAGACTATTATTGCACACAGATTGAGTCCATGCAACTTATTATGTGACTTGTTAAGTACATTTTTACTCCTGAACTTTTTTAGGCTTGCCATAACAAAGGGKTTAAATATATGTATTGATTTATTGACTCAAGTTGACATTTCAGCTTTTCAATTGTTATTAATTTACACAAAAAAACCTGGGGGAAAAAGTCAAGGGGAGTTTGTCAGACCTCTTCACTTTTCCCATATTTTGTTGCATTACAGCCTTATTCTAAAATTGTGGATTTACATTATGCACTGTGTATTAGGCCCTCGCACAAAGTGTTACATGTCTTCATCTTGGAATACACATTTTGTGGGCAGAGGAGTAAATATAATATATTTGTGTGTGTATTGAAGTACATTTATTGACATTTGGTGTAACTCTGTCTCTGTATGTTTGCCTTTTGTCTGTAATCAGCCATAGTGCCTGTAGCTCCTAACAGCACTGCTCCAGTGTTGATTTTATTTCCTGTCTGTGACTATAAAGCAGTAGATTAAGCCAAAGCTGTAGGAGGAAGTGCAGTGCTTCTAATGTTGAATCATTCTCCCATTGCGTGTAAGAATGGTATCATCCCTCCGACTCCACAAGCCACAGCCACACTAAACAGGACTTCCTTGGATAGGAAGTGCTTCTGCTTTAATCACTTCACTGGGGACAACTATTACAAAGGTAGATGGGCTCCTCTCTGCGGGTGATATACTGTAGTATTCACTGTGATGTGAGATCCTTATATTATTACTGTGATGGTTTGGATATTTAGTTGGTTTTGGGGCCAGTAAACTTTTGGCATAATTAGCTTGTATGGGGTAGGCTAATTCCCATTTGTCTGAGGTATACTTACAATTTTCAATGATTCGAAGACCTTTAGAATAAGCACAAATAATGCTCTTTTGCTGGATTTGTCACTTTCTGGAGATTTTACTTCCAATCTCAACGTTGTGAGCCATGCAATGGTTCCTCCTGTGGTTTTAAGCATTGTGCCCATTCATCTTACTGGGTTATTGAGCCTGGAATCAACTGTTTTTCTTCCGCTCCCTGCCCCTCTCTCGCTCAYTCTCTCGCTCTACCTCTCTTCCCCTCCCCTTCACCATACCCTCCCCCTCTGCATCACTCTTACCCCCCTCCTCTCCCTCTGTCTTTCCCTCCCTCCCAGGCTCATGCTGATAAAAAATATATATCTGCAGACAGCAGGAGCACAGGCACGCCTGACTCTCTCTCAGACATCCCTCCCATGTGATCTCACAGGCTTCCTCCCTCCACTCCAGTCAGGATCCAGCCTTTCAGCCGGCAGCAGCTAATGAGTCTTTGTGTGGCTAGGGTGAGTAAGACAGAGAGKGGGAGGTAGAGAGGAAGGGATAGGGAGAGTTAAAGAGAGAGTGCCTATCTTCATTTAACAATAAACATATGGTACCGGCAGTGGCAGTCAGGGCTGGGAAATGTACAAGTCTCTCTGTGTCTCTCCCTATCTCTCCCTCTCAGCCGGCACTCGTGCCCTCAGAGCAGCAGGGTCGCAGTAAGTCAGTGGACTAAAGCAAAATGGGAGCCCTTCATTTATCATGTTTCACCTCTTTTTGAGTGCTTCATTTAGATTTTGCTCCCAAGTCTCACTGTGAGAAGGGGGTCAAAGGAGTCGGAAAACACGCCAGTGGACACAGGTCAGTCGTTTCTACCAGGGTTGGCACAAAGTGCACCCTTATGTATTCCTTTGCAGGACCTGATGTGTCATGACTTGCTACAGATGCTGTGGGCTTGTTAGTATTACTTGGGACGAGAGCTTTCACGGTGTCTCTCTCCATATAGCAGATCTGCAGTGTGAGTCTTGTGTGTCACCTCTGTGTATGGTGATTTGTGAACCTTATGAATGGGGAAAACGTTGTCCGTTTAATTCAGAATATGAGTGTGCCACCGCGGGCTGTGGATACAGTTCCTAAAGGAATACAGTTGGTTTGTACATGTGTGTGCGCTCAGTGAAGCCAGCACAGGGAGGGGCTTTGCAAGCAGGCTTTTGCTGCATTATTTCTCCCAGCATTTTCTCATGCACCGTGGTGTATTCCCAGCCTTGATTAGTTAGAACACAACATTGGAGGAGACAAAGAAAGAACTGCATGATGTAGAGGAGGAACGAGCGCTGTTCTCTGGCTTGTGCTGTTAGAAGTGGAGTCTGCTTACATTAACCACTGTGTTACAATACAGATGATGTTACCCTGTCCGAATGGATCTATTTTGGGATAGCTACAGTGTGAAATAAGACATCATGATCCTTGTTCATACAGAAAATAATATTTGTGTGCCTTTGGATTCTGGTAATAGGATATTTATCTTGTTATATTCTTAATTTGTGTGATTTCCTCAAAAATGATTATCCTCAATCTATATTGTATTCATGTGTTTTCAGATGTAGTGCTGCGGTGACATTTATGCTTCACAGACATAGGGCTGGAGGAGTATCACTGTGAAATCACTATTTGTGCTAGTATATTAGCATTTCCATGGAAACCACTTTGTCTATCAAAGAATAGTGCAGCATCCGCTGAGGGCTAAGAATACGAATGGTTTTCAACARTGGGGAACCACTTAAAATAATGACAAAATAGACTTACATTGTATGGGCCATCCCATTTGTAAAATGGAACTCAAATGTCCGTACTATTTTGTATTTTTCCTGAATTACATGGAGCATTGTCCAACTTCCCAGTTGGACACCTGTAGAAAAAGAGGTATTAACCCTCTTATGCCTTTTTACATTTCCTCCGTTGGTTATAGTCTACATCAAAAGGCTCAGTAGGTTACAGGAAACTGCTCAATGTCCTTGACATTTACGGTGTTTCATTTTCACACCGAATGACCCAAAAGGTGGATGAAAGTCTTTCAAGTTTTTCAATTATCTTAGCATTCAGGCAGTCTTTGATAGTTGCGTCATCTGTGCACCCTTTGATGCTAAATGATAAGGTCCAGTGACCATTCTAGACTGATTCAATATTTCATGAATGGAAATGCTGATAGGTTTTGGATCAAGGTATGTAGAGTTTGTTGTGATCCATTAAAGTGACAATGGAAAAGAATGATTGGCGTCAACAGCATGAGTTGCCTACTGTACATGCAGCGGGTGCCTCACATTGATGCCTCACATTGGACATTCCACAGTGCAAGTTACTGTAGTCGACGTTGAATCTCCTCCAGGGGCAAGCAGACCTATGTCATAGCAACTACCACACATGGTCAAAATAAAATGTCAAAGTTGATTTAACGTACAATTTTAAGGCAGCCATCTGCAATGGGATTGTGAGTTGGCTTAACATTTTGGCATATAGATGAACAAACATACATTCTTAAGTTAAATTGCATGTTCACTCAACTTTGAATTATAGGTTGAGTGAACAATGAACAGACAATTTAACTTGAGAATTTATTCTACCTTTAATTATTACATATATCATAAGGCCTTTCTTTGAGGGCCTAGTTGAAACTCCTGGTTAACAGGCTATATCAAGACTGCAAGTGCCATTATGCTGCCTTGCAAAGTGATGCGTAATTCCTATTGGAATCCAGCCAGAGTGAGGATATCTAACAATTTGAACTTTTAATCACCTGCATTGAGTATGACTGCCAGGGTAGGGAAGATTGATTATTGAGACAACCTAAGTCATATAAACTGGTACAGCCATCTCAGTAACGGGTGCAAAAAGTCCAACTACTAACAGATTGGATTAGTTTAGAAAAATGTATTTAATTTATGTTAGTGTAGCATAAGATATTAATCAACCAAACACAGATATTGAAACAAACAATTCTGAAAATCAACCTGCAATAGAGCATGCTGGGAAATATGATAATGATGGGTATGGCTTTTAGTGGTTTTGAGCAAACATACATTTGTAATTTGACTTGTCAAGCTTGTTCAAATTCAGCTCACTTCGAGCTGAGTTTGTTGATTCAACGTGCAATTGTAAGGCAACCAGCTGCAATATGATTGCGAATTTTGTCAAAATTTGAGCATAAAGCTGAACCAACAGCAGTGTTGCCTTCCAAAGGCAAACATGAATCTGTAATTCGACAACACGTTTTTATACATTCAGCTCAAATTGAGCAAAGTTTTTTGAGGGAACAAACGTTCACACATTACCTCAATGTCTTGTTTCTTTATTTCCGTGTCGAAAACAAAGAGGAGTCGGAGAACCTGCCAGTCATGCTTCTCTAGCTCTGCTGTCTATCTGTATGATAATGGTCTTGGATGCGTTTTAGAAGATGACTTCCTAAGTCATATAGTAAGAGAAACAAAAGCCAGACTCTTGTTGTCACATATAACGTTACGTTGTCAACATGTTGAGGGACATACATTTATTAGACAAAATGCAATTACTATTGTTTGTGTAATAACGCATAGATTTATTGATGTTTAAAATGACATTATTCATATCAAAATAATTGCTACAGATTACTGATGCAGACAATGACTGGCTGAAGACCAAGTGATGTAACATGATTTGTGGAGGGAAGGTATAGCAAGTTCCAGAAAAACAATGTTTGACAGTTACAAAGTAAGACTTCTTAAAGTCAGTAGCCTAATTTGGCACTTAGTATCTGTGTAGTTGACTGATGAGCCTGCTCTTGTTTTGATTGGTTTAATTGCATCATCTGTCAGAGTTTAATGGCTGTCATTGGTGGCTGCTCTCCACTGGCCTCTCGTGTAGTGGTCTGCTGTGTAGTGGCATTGGGGAGGATGAGGGACTCAGAAAGGGGCTGTATCCCGAATGTGTATCCCGAATGGCGCCCTATTCCTAATGGCACCATATTCCCTATTTAGTGCACTACTTTTAACAAAATCCCTACTATATAGGGAATAGGGTGCCATTTTGGACGCATACCAGGGTCTTTCCTCCGTCTCTGTGACACTGACAGCTAGCTAAACACTCAGGTTCCTTTATTCAGCCAATAGCACTTTACAGCCCTCTGGGTGCTCATCCCGGTCCACTGGAAAATGTTCACTTTCTTTTATAGAAGGTATAACCATGTCACTCATAATTTCCCCCTAAATACTACAAGTCATGCCTCAGATTGGAACCCCTCTATGGAGGAGCACTGAATGTGCAACGTTAACCATTTCACAAATCACTATTTGATTTTACATGCATGCATCTTATGCGCGCACACCCACACACATTCACGTGCGCACGCCCACGCACACGCACACACCCACACACATTCAGACAGTTTGTACAGGCATATTTAAATTCACTGCATAACCCAAAATAAGTCAAGCTGTAGTCAGGCTTTTTTAATTTCCCCTAAAATGTAATTAATACATTTTGAAGCCAGTGGATAATTTCAATCAGTAGCCGGCTGGATGCATTCATTGTGTTTCTGAGGTGCAACAACAATTAAGTACAGTCACATAATGTTTTGAATTTGTCATATGGTGCTGTGGCCGGATACTAAAAGCCTGCTTTGGGCATTAATGTCTCATTTCATTTTCACCCCATGTTGTTCTTTTGTGATAACATTTTTATTGAGTTGAACAACAGTCAGGCAGTGTTTTTATGAATACCATCACGAGGACAGGGCAGAAGAAACAGTCTCAGTCCAGTGTCCTTTTTCTGTGGTCACTCAATCAAAGACAGCAGAATGAACTTCCTGAGAGGTAGACGTAGCATGCAATTCGCAGCCTTTGCCATGCATCCAAGCTCCTTTGTGGCAAGGTGATCAATTGCCTGGGGACCATCAGGAGTCGGGGGGGGGGAGCTGGGCAGCAGCTTGGGTTGTTGTGTTCTGTGACTCACTGCTAATTGACTGTGTTGAGGAGTACTGCCCAGACCGGCGGGGCCTAAGCTGGGCATTAAATCATGTGTTACCTTCCTTCCCTGTTGATTGTTGCAGGTGCAGTGGCGGAGACGGAGAAGAGGGCCATGAGCGGAATACTTAAGAGGAGGTTTGAGGAGGTGTCCTCCTCRCCATGCTCCTCGTTGCGGGAGTCTGATTACGAGGTCTCCTGCAGCGAGAGCGGGGACAGCAGCGACAGTGTCAACCCCTCGGCCTCGGCCACCTTCACCCGTGAGTCACCTGGCTCCCACACACACAAGCACACACACACATGCACACACACACACACTGCTCTCTCCCCCTACAGTCAACGAAACACTACAAAACACTCATTGATATGCTCAACACTGACACAGTGTCGAAAGAACGAACAAATAGCTACATTCATTGTTCATATTGTACATTAGTGAAAGAGACATTCCTTTTTTAATGAAGCATGTGTCATTCTGTTACTAATCCATCATAATGTTGCTTTTGTAATGGATGTTGAGTGTGTTAGGAAACATATTGTCAATAATAACTTGTGATGTTCTGAGTTCTGAAGCCAAAAACAACCCATAGCCAGTAGGAATATAATTCCGATAACACAGTTGAAGAGGAAAGAGAAAAAAMTGGATCAATCTGTGTGCTTTAACCCTGAAAGCGGCAAAATATTTTTATCGCAAAGGGGGGGGGGTCCATTTTGACCCCAAACTGGTAATGATTGCAAAGAGACACTCTGTCAAGCAGTGACACTTTAGATTTTATTAGGTTTTTGTAATACAAGTAAATGGTTTAATTTCTCAAAGATAAGCATTCATGTAAAAACAATCTCACATGTATAGTCAAATTTGATGTTTGAAAACATATGTTTTTGTATGTTTACCATGCTATGAACAGATTTTGATCAATTTCTTTCATAGCCACTTCTTATGAACATGTGTCATTTATTAATTCAAAGTGTGTGCTTCTGTGATACTCAGAGGCTGAGAAATTGGTGACTGAGCTAATCTGACATAACGGTAGGACCTAAGATGGCCACCAATATGGGCAATATATGGGCCTATTGATTTTTTTTATAGTGGCTGCCATGCCCCCCAGGGGCCAAATCTGGGGTGTCTCCATATCTATATATTTTCATACTGTACACTATATATACAAAAGTATGTGGACACCCCTTAAAATTAGTGGATTTGGCTATTTCAGCCACACCCGTTGCTGACGTGTATAAAATCGAGCACATATCCATGCAATCTCCATAGCCAGAAATTGGCAGTAGAATGGCCTTACTAAAGAGCTTAGTGACTTTCAACGTGGGACCGTCATAGGATGCCACCTATGTCCTGACCTCGACTCCATCGAACACCATTGGGTTGTATTGGAACGCCGACTGCGAGCCAGGCCTAATCGCCCAACATCAGTGCCCAACCTCACTAATGCTCTTATGGCTGAATGGAGGCAAATCCCTGCAGCAATGTTCCAACATCTAGTGTAAAGCATTCCCAGAAGAGTGGAGGATGTTATAGCATCAAAGGGGGACCAACTCCATATTAATGCCCATGGTTTTGCAATGAGATGTTTGACTAGCAGGTGTGCACATACTTTTGGTCATGTAGTGTATATCTACCTCTGTGCCAAATTTGGTGCTTTTATCACAAAGTGTTTTACTGAGTCCACATTTTCAGCTTAGCCTCGCACCACTAGTATAGAAATACGATTATTTTTAATTCCTCCATATTAACACAGAAATCCTGGTAATTTATGTATTTTTTGTCTGAACTAGTGTCTGTGTTCTCAGCTGAGCAGCCATAGGGAGGGCTGTCTAGTCTCTAGCCATGTCTGAGCTGAACTAGTGTCTGTGTTCTCAGCAGAGGCAGCCATAGGGAGGACTGTCTAGTCTCTAGCCATGTCTGAGCTGAACTAGTGTCTGTGTTCTCAGCTGAGCAGCCATAGGGAGGCTGTCTAGTCTCTAGCCATGTCTGAGCTGAACTAGTGTCTGTGTTTCTCAGCTGAGCAGCCATAGGAGGACTGTCTAGTCTCTAGCCATGTCTGAGCTGAACTAGTGTCTGTGTTCTCGACTGAGCAGCCATAGGGAGGACTGTCTAGTCTCTAGCCATGTCTGAGCTGAACTAGTGTTGTGTTCTCAGCTGAGCAGCCATAGGGAGGACTGTCTAGTCTCTAGCCATGTCTGAGCTTGAACTAGTGTCTGTGTTCTCAGCTGAGCAGCCATAGGGAGGCTGTCTAGTCTCTAGCCATGTCTGAGCTGAACTAGTGTCCTGTGTTCTTCAGCTGAGCAGCATAGGGAGGACTGTCTAGTCTCTAGCCATGTCTGAGTTAAACTAGTGTAGTGTCTGTGTTCTCAGCTAAGTAGCCATAGTGCGGGCTGTCTCGTCTCTAGCCACGTGCAAAGCTATTGGTGTGTCTGTCAGGCTCTCTAAGAAGCTCTCAGTCGAGTGAACCTGTTCTCTGCTCCACAGCTACTTATTGGAAAGGCTACAGCCAGTTTGGCAGGCACCACTGATGGCGCCACTGATAAAAAAGAACTGTGTATTAGATTACCTGTATCTTTCTATGAGCAGATATGATGCTATTCGTAGGCAACCTACGGAAAATTTGGTGGATGGTTCCTCAGGTGACAGATCTATGTTGTGTTTGGTGACAGATGCATACAGTAACCCTGCCCTGGTTTATTATGGGTGTGAGTGACAGGGCTCCTCCCAGGGGTGTGTGTGGACCAGTGACCAGGGTACTGTTTCCCCAGGCTCCTGAGCCTTCTGTGTCAGCTGCTGCAGATAAAGGCAACCAGGAGGACGCTACTCTAAGCTGTAGTCTGCACTATGCAGCACAATACATGGCTCCCCCAGCTTCTCCCCACTAAAGAGGTGCCACAATGTATCAGGCTTGCTCCTGAGATGTACAGTAGCATTGTTTCCTGGTGAATACAGAACAAACCTGTCTCGGGTCACGTTAGTGTTGAAGAAATAATCCAGCTCCTCTCCTGGTGTGATTGCTTTTAGTGAAGAAGCCTTGGAATTGTGAGGTCTTTGAAAAGGGCTACTATGTATTCTCAAAGATACATTTTTAGACATGGTTGTAGCAACCCTAATCGAAAATGGACAAGAAATAGGAAGAAATACAGAGAAAAATCCAACTATGTTAGGTATCGCAAGAACAGAAGAAAAGGCACTCAATGAATGAATGAAAGATTCATCTTTGGTTATAAAACCTGCAGACAAGGGGGGTGCTGTGGTTGTTTTAGACTATGAAAAATATCAAGAAGAAATTCAGAGACAACTCAGCAATGAACGTTTCTATAGAAAACTGAGTGTTGATCCCACACAGGTGTTCCAAAGGGATATATGCTCTAATCTGGAGCAAGCCCTATTAAACAACCTTATCTCAAAACCTGAATATGAATATCTTTGCTGCAAATGCCATACGTCCATGCTTGTCACAATGTGTGGATGAAGCTCATAATCTGGCATTGGAAAAAACACGAGATGAACTGCTACAAAAAAGACCCGCTAAAGAACACTCCGTAATGTTCACAACTACATATATACTTTGAATTCGCGAAAAGTGGGAGGTGTGGTCAAGAAACACTAGCGTATTTTATCATCGGACCCAGTTTTGCCGCCTGAATTTAAAAATCCACCACTTATTGTGTATAGGAGAGGTCGCAATTTACGCGATAAATTGGTTCATGCCAACTGCCAGCCAATAAAGAAAATCAGCCAGGCTCTTTTACGCCCTCTACCAAATGGTAGCTATAAATGCAGAGGATGCGCACAGTGCAACAATATGATGAAGTGTGAATATTTCTGCCACCCACACACAGGAAAACGGTTCCAAAATAAATGACATTATTACGTGTTCCACCACCCATGTTATTTACATTATTAAATGTCCATGTGGGCTCTGCTATGTCGGTAAAATCTCCCGCTCTCTCAAACAGAGAATTTGTGAACATATAGGTTCAATCAGGAGAAACGACAGGGATTATCCAGTCGCTGTACATTTCAATGACCTGAAGCATGACATTTCTACCTTTTAGATTTTGTGGCATAGAGAAAGTTAAGATATCAGACAGGGGAGGTGATATTAATAATACTCTGAGTAAAAAATAATGTTTTGGGATTTTCACCCTCTAGACATTATTTCCTAAAGGACTTAATGATGAAATGCCTATGTATGTTATGTTGTGAATTTGAACATGAATTATGTGCCTATTGAAGATTACTCTGATGTTTTTCGTACGATGTACCCAATGATTAATGAAAACTTGCTATGTCTTCATTGTGGTTTTACAGACGTGTTCAATACGTCTTGTTTATACACTTTTGTAATATTTATGAAATGCATATTGTTATATTTGGTAGCACTTGTTTGTTTTTCCTTTGCCTCCAACCCCCTTCGATGTGTGGAACGGATGTGGGTGGGGCCAGGTCTACATAAGGGTGCAAATTTAAAAAAATCACAAAAGCTCTGACGAAGGCCGTGAGGCCGATACGTAAGCTTATTAAATATCAGTGATACTATCAAGAGCAGTGTGCGGTTTCCTTTTTCCTTCATCTTGTTAAATTGTTGCCATGCACCTGCAAATAAGATTGCTCAGATGTGCTAGTGCCTTTTGAATTTAGGTATTGCAAGCTTTAAAAACAAAGAGAGCCACATGTATAACCTCCCAGTAATTTATTGGGTAAGAAAAACACCAACGTTTCGGCATCACTGTGCCTTCTTCAGGGTGCAAGCTTGAAAACCACGTGGATACCCAAAATAACATTTTATAAACCTTTTTTCAAGACAATAAAGAAAAATTCCAATCATGAAGCCCAGACTGGCACTCCCATGTTGTTAATGAAGACATTGTCCTTATGGCACCGGGTGGAGTGCTGCACCAACCAGATGGTCCCCATTTGTCCTGTTTGTCTGACCTCAAGTGACCGCTGGGAAAGCGACTCTACATCCAGGCCAGGAAGGGGGATTATTTATGCTCTCAGTCTTTGCTTTCCTTTTTCCCCTCCCTCCCTCCCTCCCTCTCATAGAACTGCCCTTAAAAAGCCACAAGTAGGATCGACATGCCAAATGGCAGCGTTGGGATGATGAAACACTGCTTTACTGAACTGGGTTGGGTTACAGCATGTCCTTGTTGTCTGAGAGCTAGCAAAACGACTCCTGAGGTTCTAGGGTCATGAAAAGTCAAATAAAAATAGGTATTCAAATCATGCAAATAGTAAGTAAGCACAGAATATAACGTTTTTTTTTTATCTTGTTGTAGTATGGCTACACATCTACACCATTGAGAGCGCATCACAGACAGCAAAAACATACAACACTTTCCCATGTACATGATGCAGTTTTAAATAGGTGCATTTCCTTGAAACAGTGTTCTTGTTCTTGCATGCTGTAATGATGGTTAAATCTAGCTTTTTGTCATACTGGCGGTTCCACCACATGGAACTGTTTAATCTTTCATTCATGTATGAACAAATAACCCTGCTTCCCCCTGTTATTCATGTATGAGTAGGCCAGCTATCACTGCTTTTTAATGCTCCTTTTACCGTCCACTTCTTCTTCATTTGGTCCTCTAGCTGATTCCATACTGAAGCGAGAGAAGCGTGTGAGGACGAGGAGGGTGCACTTTGAGAACGTGACGGTGTACTACTTCAGCCGGCGCCAGGGTTTCACCAGTGTGCCCAGTCAGGGAGGCAGTACGCTGGGCATGTCCAACAGACACAGCTGTGTCAGGCAGTTCTCCCTGGGAGAGTTTGCCCTGGAGCAGGAGAGGATCCACAGAGACATGCTCCGAGATCATCTGAAGGAGGAGAAAATCAACTCCATTAAACTCAAGGTATTAAAAGAAACGGAAGCTACTGAGCTAATGAAATGTACTGTACACAGGGAGATGATATAGTGCATCATGATATACAGACGGTACTAGATGCACAGTTGTGACATAGCATATCCTCGTAGAAATCCAGAACGTGTTTTCAACGGCTAACTCTGTATCCTCTTTTGAGATGCAGTATGTCATTTGTTTCGGCTGGTTGCTTACTCTTCAAACCAGACTGAATTTGATCCCCCCTCGTTCGTTTTCAGCTGACTAAGAACGGTACAGTGGAGTCGGAGGAGGCCAACACGCTCACGGCTGAGGACATCTCTGACGATGACATTGACCTGGAAAACACGGAGGTGGATGAGTACTTCTTCCTCCAGCCCCTCACCACGAAGAAGCGCCGGGCTCTGCTGCGGACCTCGGGGGTGAAGAAAATTGACGTGGAGGAGAAGCACGAGCTGCGGGCCATCCGGTTGTCCAGGGAGGACTGTGGCTGCGACTGCAGAGTGTTCTGTGACCCAGAGACATGTGCGTGCAGTGTAGCAGGAATCAAATGCCAGGTAAATCTCTGGGTAGTCTGACCCAGACATACTGACGCTGATGTATCGTTAAGTGATCAAATATTTTAGACGCTGTAGATGAAAGCACTGCATTATTGAAAAAGCATTATATAATTACAGTTGCTTATCTGATATTGCCAAAAGGATTACACTAATTCATCTATTACATGCAAACTGGAGAATATATGGTCATATAACCCAATGTGGTCCAATCTACAGGTGGACCGCATGTCTTTTCCCTGTGGCTGTACCAAGGAGGGCTGTAGCAACGCGGCCGGCCGGGTGGAGTTTAACCCCATCCGTGTACGGACCCACTTCCTGCACACCATCATGAAGCTAGAGCTGGAGAAGAGCCGCGAGCAGCAGCAGGCCTCCCCTGCCAATGGTTACCATGGCGAAAGCAACAGCCACAGCCACGGCAACCCGCTGGTCCAGACCCAACATAGTCTGGAGTACTCTCTGACAGACCCAACACTCCAACAGTCTGCCATCATGCACCTCCAGACAGCTGACAACATGGAAGAGCCTCTAGATGATGAGGATGAGGACGATGAGGAGAATGAGGAGGATGAGGAGGACGAAGAGGACAACAGCAGTTTATGCAGCGGACTGTCTGACTCCAGCACTCGGAGCTTGGCTAACAGTGACTCTGAGGAAGAGGAGGATGAGGAGGAGGAGAAGTCGGAGGACTTTGAGGATGGTGTGAGCACGGCGCCTGTGTCCCACACAGAGGTTGTCCCCCTGTCCTCTGTGTTGTGTTACTCTGATGGCACCGTGCCACAGGACAACCACATTGAAAAGCACATGAATGGAAACTCTTATTTACTCAGCTCCCAAGCCGAGTATTATCAGCAGGAGAACCCCAGTGCTGTTGCCTCTGCCAACGGGACGGCCAGCCAACCCAGTGAAACTTACGGAGAGGCCTTATCATTCCCACACCCAGTTAGCACTAGCAGCGGGGCCATGCCACAAGGACCATTCAACATGGCCGCCGACAAGGCAGAGCAGTACACAGACTACGCCCACCAGGCTGAGGAACAGTACACCAATCAACACTTTACCCTGACCAACGGCAGAGCAGCAACCACTGCCATGGGCTGCTGCACACCTGACCTGGAAAACAACATGGTCCAATCTAAAGGAACATTCCCTGAGCAGCCTGGGGGCATTAGCCAGATGGAGTTCCACAACAACTACCTGAACAATAAGAGCTCCCAGAAAGGCTACGGTAGTAATGGGAAGTGTTTTGTAACAGAGCAGCCAAAGGAAGTGTCTAGTGCTAATGATTTGTCTGAAGGGCCTTCTCTAGCAGACAGTACAAAGACCTCTGCATTAGCAGAGAATCTCCCCCAGGTCGCACCAGTTTAGTGGGCCTAGCTCACCTGTCTGTAGACTTCATGTTGTCTTTTCTTAATGAACGACCCACTGGGCACAGTTCAATGTCAACTAACGTGAATTCAATGTGAAATCAACAACAAATGTTACCATGTCATTGGATTTAGGTTAAAAGCTGGGTGAAAGAAAAGACTAAATGCCCTTACATTGATTCTTTTTTGCAAATCCAATCAGTTTTCGACATTGATTCAATGTCATCGCATAGATTTTGGGGTTGAAATGACGTGGAAACAACGTTGATTCAACCAGTGTTTGGCCCGTGGGAAGGCTGACCAAGTGTTGAAGATCTTTATGGCCTTTAATGGGAACTAAACTTTCCAAGTAATTCGCAAGACCATACATCACATTGACATTATTTAGCTAAAGGTTCCATGATGAGAAACATTTCTAATGAACCCCCTGATTTCTAATATTCTAAAGTGCAAGATGGAATCAGTCAACAAAAACTGAAAGCTATAAGCCTGTGCAATGTATCTTGTAATTTTAAAGGTAAAGATTTAAGCATATATTGTGAGTGGGACTTTTCTATGTTTGTGTCAAATGTGTAAAAAAAATATTGTCACAGTTTATTTATTGGTTCTGAAGTATGTGTATACTTATGTTTTGATAACTATAAATGCATGTTCCTTTGGGTCTTTCAATGGCATTTATGAGAAATTGACCATGGTCAATTTGGGTTGATAAAATCTGTATCAATGTACTGTACAAACCTTATTATTGTGTTGTCACATCCATGCTTTTATATGGTCTGGAAAAGCTTGAAACAGACTACCACTTGTATTTATTTATTTTGAATTATAATGCCAAGAGCATAATTTCATTGGAAACATTCAAGTTAAAATGATTCACACAGTAGATGTTTAGACTACTAATGTAGTACTTTGACAGCTCTCAAAGACCATATACAACTATCAAATATATGGGAACAGGACAATAATATGATCAGTAAATCATATTTCATGGGGCTTAATTTCCAATAAATATGTCATAATAAACAATACGTAACTCTTCGAAACTGGGGACAACATTTGTATTGCTGAGTTGGACAGGGAAATTATTTCAAGTACATATTTGCACAAACATTCCATTCTCTTATGACAACGGACAGTAAATACCTGAAGAGATTGTTTGTCCAGATAAGAACGTTATTGTGTGACACAGAAGTGTGAACAGGAAATGCAAAACAACCCTTCGAAGGTCTTAATGAAAGCCATGTCATACTCTCGAAGAGCCACATCAGGCATTTAAGGTCGGACAATCAAGCAAGCCTATGATTCATATCAGCGCCAAGTTAGAGAATGACTGATCAGCCTGAGACATTGGGAGAAAAGTATGATTTGCAGAAAATCTGTAAATAACATTGAACCCCTCATATGAAATAACTTACAAGGCCATTGAACAGAATGCTCCAGATTTGTATTGCTACAACTGTATTAAAACGTTAGGGACAGCCTTTACAATGAAATACCAACATTCCCTCCCCATTAAAGGAGTGGGCAGCCCTGCATGTATCCCTGTCCTCTAAGTCTGCACCGTGTCTCTATTCAACCAACACTACTTGATTTGTGATTCTGCACCTGACTGAAACATAAAGTAATAATGTTACCTCACCTCATTGGCAAACAAAGTGCATCCAGCTGTCAGCCAATCAGTGCTACTGTATGGACTATACAGTAGCACTGCCAAAGTATTTAAGGGAAGGCAAGATACAGTAACATTGCATCCAATTGAGTAATTCTGCTGTGTTTATGATTTTCAGTATTTATTATGAATGATATATTGAAATGTGTATTTATTGTGCTTTACTGAACTGTCTGTATTGGATTAAAACATGTTTCTGTCTAAAATGTTGCTTGTTTCATGATGGTTGTGAGTTGTACAGCTCCATGTGCCTGATTTCATTATATCGCTTACTATAATGTGAAACAGAATACTTTTTGTACAGAATGGTATTAATGCTTCAATGTGTTTTGGTTTCTTAACGTTAGATAAAGCCAAAATGTTATGCCATTTTTTGTTGCGTTTTTGCTTTAACAATACATGACCTTTAAATAAAATGAAACCGTGTGTTGTTTTTCTTTATCCGTTTAATGCGTTTAGCTTGAACAACTTTTATTCAGAAAAAGGGTACACTAACAGCCCAGTAAGGATGGGTCAAGGATGAATTCCTTTGTGCACAGCGCCCTCTCCCGTTGAACATAAGAAATGGTGAAGAACGGTACTCATGCCATACAGCATAGGTGTGAAACTCATTCCACGGAGGGCCTGGTGTCTACGGGTTTCACGCCCTTGTACTTGATTGATGAATGAAGGTCACTAATTACTAATGATCTCACCTCACCTGGTTATCTAGGGCTTAATTGAAGAGAAAAAAAGACACTAGGCTCTCCATGGAACAAGTTCAACACCCCTGACATATTCAGTCATTGTACTCATTACACAGAGTTCCTTTTACTAAAATAGAAAACCTCAAGGATCCAAACATAAAAGGCACACGGTTCTAATTTGTTAACAGACTGCCGTAGACCCATCTGTTTAAGTCCCAGACATATTCAATATTCAACAAAATTCTAACATTCCATTGTCAGTCAGCATTCTCCCATAGATTCGTATAAACTAGCCCACACCCTCACATCGAAACACTGACGTTTGTGTGATACTGGGAACTCTGAGACTTGAATAATAAAAAATAAAAAAAATACAATCATGTTGTAAACCAAGTTAACATTTTTCCCCTTTCTACAGATCCCATTTAAGCCCACATACAATTTCCAATCCCCATGAACATGATAGAAAAACATGTACATTCATTTAAGAGAGATTTCAAAGAAAAAAAGACAATATTTCATTGCAATCAAACTTGAAATCAACCAGAGTGTACACAACAGGTCATTTCAAATACCACAGCAGTGACTGGAATTGTGTTTAAAAATGCTATGTTGATAAAGTCTCAGAAAAAGGTCAACTGTATACATGATTAAAACACCTTTGAACGCCCCAGCCAAGCAATATGGAAAAGCAAAAGAAAATGATTTATCTTGCAAATACCGGATGATTATGAATTAGAGGTGCCCAATTAAACAGTACCACACGACTCAAGCCCTTGGTTAAAATACCACTTTGGAGACTTCATATTTTATCCTCCTGCTTGTGAGGAAAACCAGCTGGATGAGAGGGGAAATCAGACCCTCTAGCAGTGGTAATGGAGGATGCATGTCTAGTGCTTTCCTGTCACATCTGACAGACTAGTTCACATAATAAAAATAAGCAGTAGTGGTAGATATTGAATAACCTATAATAAACATTTTAAAATAGATTTTCCCATATACTTCTTAGCCAGTAGTTCTGAAAGTAGAGCTTACGAGCCAAAAATTATCCCCGAAAATTGCATACATCACATATGTGCACCACATAATTTCTCTCTCCGAGGGGCTGAACCTCATTGGCTGGAACTCGAATTGTAAGGAAAATGACACTGCACCGCTTCCAGTAAATGGATTTTCGTGTCTAATTGAGGTAAGACAGTAATTCTCCTCATAGTATTTTTTTAACCTTCCGCTATGGGCTGGATGCATAATCTAACTAGTTGCCAATGTTCTGGAGCATGTCTTTAATAGAAAAAAAACTAAACTTGATTAGTCTTTGGTGTATAACATCGAAGTTATTCAGTTTGTGCAAGAGGCAAGTGCACTATTGCATTATTTGACAGTCCATTTTGTTGTTGGTTTTCACATTTATATTAATAAATTATTCAGTGTGGGCAATAAAGAACAAACCTTGGTAATTAAATAAAATGTCATGTTGATTTGCCTCCGAAGTACACACTATAAGAAAAAAAGACAAGTTGTATTCTTCAAAGAAATCTCTCTTCATTCAGTATCCATCCAAAGTCTTTCCACAGTCCCAGCTACCTCCGTCAATCTACAGAGAGCGGTTGGCGTGAATGACAAGAAAAACAATTCCTTTACCCAAATCATGATTAAAAAAAAGGAAGGAGTAAAACAAACAGTCTTCAGTATCAGTTTTAACGCTTCCTTCCCGAGGTCACGTTCTCAAAAATCGCAAACTTTCCAGCAGCAGTTCTTCTACGTATAAAAATAAATTAAAATTCAACTTCGATAATAAAACGTAAAAAAATGTACGCCAATTGCTACTTGTTCTAATGGTTCTAGGATACCAAGGCACACATCGTCCACTAGTGCCGAGGACCATGTGTGTCCTGTAGTCAGACGTAGAGCCACAGCTGGTATCTGTCTGAGGGATTACAGGCCACCAAGGAGGGGTGCTCATGACGAGCACTCAGACACAGGTTCCATCCTGGGATGTAGAATAGCTGGTTCTACAGAGAGGAGACACAGATTAGTCACCAACAACCACTTCTATGGTGAAGATGATGCAAGAGAATGAGGCAAACGTCAAAAGATTTGGTCATAATTGACAGTGAAAAAATAAATAAAAACAGGCTTTCAAGTAGAAATGTTGACTGAGCCCATTAGGATAGAAATGTGGGTATTTGGTCTCACCTCCCTTAACTCCCACTTCTGTTCTGCTCCTACAAACGTGTTGCGGCCTTTATACTGGCAGTCTTCCAACTTCACGGCTCCATCCGTCCCATGCAAACACAGCTCCTTCTGAATGTTGTGCCGGATCTCATGATGGGTCGAGTACTCAAAATACTGAGGGATCACAAAGAACACCAGAAGTAATCCTTTTGATTTTGAAAGTGACCGAGAAAGTACTTTAGCATTTCCTTCATGACTGAACCCAGTCCCTTCATTCCCTTCCCTCTGACCTGGTTTCCTCCGAGGCCGTGGCATGGATACAAGATCAGCGGTTTCCCTCCCTCGTTGTTCTCCCCTGCATCCAGACACGAGTCTTTACCTACATTTTTCACCTGGAGGCACAAGGAAAGGGATTTCAGTCAGACACACAAGCTGTTCAAACAAGCCCAGCCACCTCCCAACCTTAGGTAGTGTGGAGCTGCTCTCTCCCCTGGCCTACCCTGAAGCTCTCCTCAGAGCCCTCTGGAGATGCTAAGTGGAAACCCACTATTGCCAGAAAGCTCTCTGTGGTCTGGAAAGAGTCTTGGAGAGGGGGGACTTACCGAGCCAAAGTGGAGCGGGTTGAGATCGGGCATGAAGACCTCTGGATACACATTTTTCAAATACCAGGAGAAGCTCTTGCACTGCAGCCGCTCCCGGAGGTCCACGCGACGCCCGACATCTCCGAAGGCCCTCTGTGGAAACAATTCCAGGCAGCAGCCATTAAAGGGGGGGGGGGGGGCTTTCCTCATTACTCACACTGCCCAGGCTTTGGACTGGGGGGAAAAACTCCATTACCACTTCCCCACAGTCGGTCCAGTGCTGGAGCTCCGTGGTTGATGGGTGACTGCTTGAAGACAGCACCATGTATGGCAGCGTTTCAGTCTGCCCGATCTTGTTTCAAGTAATTGGCACGCACAAAAATTATCCGGTACACATACAGAAGACAACAGAGCTGAAATACCATAGCAAATGATGAACCCTCTAGTCCAGAAATGACTGAATTTTTCCTCTCTTTGCTTCATTTAAATTAATTCATGCCATCAACGTTTCAAAAGAATGCATGCAGACATTGCTCAGTCATTGATTCACCTATTGCCAGTATAAACACAGAGTATTTCAAGGAACAGAGAGCTTCTCCAGGCAGGTCTTCAGTAACGAGAGCATTCGAGAGAGATAATGACGCGGATGCTGTAAACAGCCGTGTGTGATGATAACTACCGTAGCTGTGCTCCTTGAAGCGGTTAGAGACACAGGGGGTGTTTGAAGGCAGCAGGAGAGGCCTCTTGGTCTGCTTCACTCTGAGGTACGTAACTACACATGGCCTGAGGGGGGACTGTTTATGGCGTGGAGATGAGAAAACCTGTTACGTGTTGAGATGCAGCAGCACTACAAATCCCCGTCATTTAACAGACTCTGCTGCCTCAAGGGCTCCCCTTCCTGCCTGTTAACAACTCTAAACACCTAATAGCCTGGAGCCCAGCAGAAGGTTTTTAGAGGGATACTATTCATTTCACGTCACATAGTTCTACAGTACATACTAGGGACCTCAAAATTCCCCTCAGGGGAATGGGTTTGTACATTCAACTGTGTTCAGACGATACCTAACCAAAAGATGATCTTTGTTTAGGGGTCAGTGCTCTAAAATGAGTCTCTGGGGAACATGACACCAAAGGTACAAGGTGAGATTAACATTTTCTTTAAGAATTTATGAAGACTTTATTTCCAAAACGCCATATCACATAAACAATATATATTTTTWAATCGCATCAGCCTGTGGCTGCACAAACTTGTCCTACAAGGGGGATAACAAGTGGTCTGCAGTCAGAATGAGAACATCCATATGTCCATGTGAGATATAGTGGAGGGCAAACATTCCAGAGCAAACTGCTAAAACATTACTTTAGGGAATAGATTAACTGTTTTAGAATTCCTGTCCCATTTCTTGGGATATCAACCTGCCTCGCTGGGTTTAAAACGTACAACAATATGACAATGTCACTCAGAAATACCACATACGTCTTTGGCCAGCTGGGCGGCTTGCTGGTTGCGTCGGTAGAAGATTTCCTTGTAGTCGTCCATCCAGACCTCGGCCAGCCGCACCTGGTTGCGTGCGATCACCTGGGTGCCCTTGGGGAAGGTGTGGGGGCTCTTGGTGCGGAACACGTGACCCACAATGGAGCAAGGGATGATTTCTAGCTGACCCCCACACTGCCACACCTACAGACAGACAGAGGCAACACACCCAACACTGTTAGTCATACTTGGTAACCGGTTGGTTGGGTTCTACTGCACAATACAAAGATACAGAGAATGAATCACAAAAAAAATTGCAGCGATGACACTAACACAAGGTGTTTTCTAACTAGAAAGCCAAGTGAATCAGCTCATACTCTGAAAGACATTTCAATATTCTCTCCGCCCCAGATTTCCATTTGTTCATCATAGCTTCCGATGAGATAGAAGTAGTCCTTGGAGATAGAGAAGAGTCCCCCAGCAAAAGTTGGTGTCCTGTGAGGTAAAAGATATCCACTGAATAGAGGGTCCAGATAAGTATGTTTACACACAGTTGAAAAATAGACAATTCACAACCACATATCAAGGTATATAGACACAGGTGTTCGTCATGTCAGTATTTCCTCCTGAAAATAGGCATTCAATCATTCACATAGTTCTTCTCACTTGATAGGATAGGTCTCATCCTTCCTCCGTTGTTTCTCGTGGTCCGGTAGACTCTCCCAGCCGAAGGACAGGCCCCAGTCGAAGTTACCACGGTTGTGATTCTGCCCGTACGGCGAGGGCTTCATAAACTCAAAAGTGTTGAGGTCAATGGTAGTGATGTCAGGACTCACTACTGCAGTGTAGTTCTCTGCTATCCTGGCCAGCAGAGGCTCCAGCCAGCCACTGAAGCATTCACCTGTTGGATACGCATTCACCACCAGCCTTAAAATAGAACCACTAAATAACATTGCATTTTAAAATGTGAAACACTACATCGGCACAGAACATAGAAGGCTGTTGTATAAACAACTCAATTTAACACTGATTTGATCTTTTCCCTGGCCAACCCAAAGCAGGCTACCCGAAAATGTTACATTCGAATACTCATAATGTTTTGTGGTTTTCCTGCCACGCCCGAAACAGCATCTGCATAGTGCTAGTATTCTGGGGTGTAGGTGGATAAATAAACAGGTGTGTCTAAAAAGGCAGAGCTGTTCTGGTTGTTCCAGCCTGATGACTCAGTTGTTTGATGTCTGTGCTGGGGTGTGGGTGTGCATGTACTAACAGTGAGCGTCGAGGAAGGTGAGGATGTCTCCGGTGGCCACCGAGGCTCCCAGTAGCCGAGCGGTGATCAGGCCCTTCCTCTCCCGCTGCCGCACCACATGCACAATGTGCAGCCGCTTCAAATATTCATCCAACTCCTCTTTCAAGGCGTCTGTGAAAGGAAATGAGCCCACAGCATTGGACCATGCAGATCTAGAACAGACAGTCAAGATACAGTAATAGACCTTGTAACACTTTCTGGGAGAGTTGGCCTCTACCTCAACTTGTCCCCCCCAGTATGGAAGCTTGCACTTCTACATAGAGACACACCATGGCTAGCTGCCAAGTTTGCCTGATCAGTTCCTAGCCTTATCCTATTGGGCCAGGGAAATAGCTTTAGTACAGATGTCTAATAGTAGGCTATTCCCAACAAACGACAGAGGGCTTTGAGCGTCACTCAGTTGGGCTGCATTCCCTGCTCCCTCGTCTTTTTACCCACAGCCTCGTTTCCCCCTCAGCCTAAGGCCTGTTTACAAGAGAAAATAGACATATTTCTCTACACCGCCACGGACTAGCTAGCCCCTCTTAAGGAAAGTATTCACTAGCAGTGCTGCTTCCTGCTATAACCCCCTTCACAAGAAGCCGGGGCTCCAGCCTGCACATTTCATGGCACACCAGCGGGCCGCCCAGCAGGCCGACTGAAATCAATTCCAAGTGAAAACAAGGTGGTCCTGCCGTCTGCCTGTCTGGCCAGTTAGTTCCTTACCGTCCACACTGGCATCGTCCACCAGGATGATCTCCTTGAGGAAGATGGCAGGGGAGGTGTGGAGGACGCTGTACACCGTCCTCAGCAGAGTAGTCCAGCCTTCATTGTGAAACACAATGATCACGCTGGTGGTCAGCAAAGGGGGACAGCGCTTGAACGTTTGCTCGATACATCTGCAAAAGAGCATTTTTTTTTTTTAAAGGTGTATTTTTGAGTCCCTGAGAGGCCTTTCAGTGTAGGACTGTGGTTGAAACATSTGAAGTCTTCCCATAAAGGGGTGTCTGTTTCAGTTGTTTCATTGGGATGTGAGACTCCCTTTGAAATGCCAACCGCATCAGACAGTCTGAATCTGTGTAAATTACCCCATTAAAAATAATAGGAACATGGACAGACTTGTTTAATTAGCCAAACAAAACTAAGCTTTTTCTTGACCCAGACACATTTACTGGGCACACATGCTGAAACAATGTTTCAGACAGAGAAACTCAGCCTGTGGTTGGAGTGAAATTTTCCTCAATAACTCAAAGAAAATATCAAAGACTTGGAGTTAAAACTGTCATTTCTGTTGGAGACACATTATGGTTATCTCCTTCTGTGGTCATTCAGTATGTGACTTTGGTTTCATATTGAGCCACTGAGACAAGACATAAAAGTATATGCAAACTGAATTCCTCTACAGAGAAACTGTTCTATTAAACACCACTAGATGGTGCTGCTACGTGATGAGGAGAAACCCTACTTCAGATGTTTGCTTCATATTAGGATGTTTTACAAGATATACCCTACAATGATAGAATTATCATAATAAACAGGGCCACCAACCCCAAGATTGACTCGACATTTTTACATGGCTACGTAGCCGAAGCATATGGCACTGAGACAATACGTTTTAGACAGTGGTGTAAAGTACTTAAGTAAAAATACTTTGAAGTACTACGGAAGTAGTTTTTGGGGGTATCTGTACTGCACCATTTATAATTATTTATATTTTTGACAGCATTCCTGACAAAACTATGTACTTTTTTACTCCCATACGTTTTTCCCTGACACCAAAAAGTACTTGTTACATTTCTAATGCTCAGGCAGGACAGAATTATGGTCCAATTCACCCACCTATAAATATAACGCTTTGTCCGCCCTACTGCCTCTGATCTGGTGGACTCACTAAGCATAAATGCTGTGTTCGTAAATCTGTCCATAATTATTATTATTATAAAAATAAAAAAAGTGTGTGTTGTCTGGTTTGCTTAATATAAGGAATTTGATGGATTCTCTCACATACATACAGTTGAGGTCGGAAGTTTACATACACTTAGGTTGGAGTCATTAAAACTTGTTTTTCAACCACTCCACAAATTTCTTGTTAAAAACTATAGTTTTGCCAAGTCGGTTAGGACATCTACTTTGTGCATGACACAATTCATTTTTCCAATAATTGTTTACAAACAATTGTAATATTTATAATTTATATACAACTTATAATTCACTGTATCACAATTCCAGTGGGTCAGAAGTTAAAATACACAAAGTTGACTGTGCCTTTAAACAGCTTGGAAAATTCCAGAAAATTATGTCATGGCTTTAGAAGCTTCGGATAGGCTAATTGACATCATTTGAGTCAATTGGAGGTGTACCTGTGGATGTATTAAGGCCGACCTTCAAACTCAGTGCTTCTTTGCTTGACATCATGGGAAAATCAAAAGAAATCAGCCAAGACCTCAGAAAAAAAATTGTAGACCTCCACAAGTCTGGTTCAAACGCCTGAAGGTACCACGTTCACCTGTACAAACAATAGTACCCCAGTATAAACACCATGGGACCACGCAGCCGTCATACCGCTCAGGAAGGAGACGCGTTCTGTCTCCTAGAGATGTACGTACGTTAGTGCAAAAAGTGCAAATCAATCCCAGAACAGCAGCAAAGGACCTTGTGAAGATGCTGGAGGAAACAGGTACAAAAGTATCTATATCCACAGTAAAAATGAGTCCTATATCGACATAACCTGAAAGGCAGCTCAGCAAGGAATAAGCCACTGCTCCAAAAAAGCCAGACTATGGTTTGCAACTGCACATGGGGACAAAGATCACACTTTTTGGAGAAATGTACTCTGGTCTGATGAAACAGAAATAGAACTGTTTGGCCATAATGACCATCGTTATGTTTGGAGGAAAAAGGGGGAGGCTTGCAAGCCGAAGAACACCATTCCAACCGTGAAGCACGGGGGTGGCAGCATCATGTTTTGGAGTGACTGTCCCTGCTGCAGGAGGGACTGGTGCGCTTCACAAAATAGATGGCATCATGAGGAGGGAAATGATGTGGATATATTGAAGCAACATCTCAAGACATCAGTCAGGAAGTTAAAGCTTTGTCGCAAATGGGTCTTCCAAATGGACAATGACCCCAAGCATACTTCCAAAGTTGTGGCAAAATGGCTTAAGGACAACAAAGTCAAGGTATTGGAGTGGCCATCTCAAAGCCCTGACCTCAATCCTATAGAACATTTGTGGGCACTACTGAAAAAGCATGTACGAGCAAGGAGGCCTACAAACCTGACTCAGTTACACCAGCTCTGCCAGGAGGAATGTGCCAAAATTCACCCAACTTATTGTGGTAAGCTTGTGGAAGGCTATCCGAAACATTTGACCCAAGTTAAACAATTTCAAGGCAATGCTACCAAATACTAATTGAGTGCATGTAAACTTCTGACCGAATGGGAATGTGATGAAAGAAATAAGTCATTCTCTCTACCATTATTCTGACATTTCACATTCTTAAAATAAAGTGGTGATACTAACTGACCTAAGACAGGGAATTTTTACTAAAATTAAAATGTCAGGAATTGTGAAAAACTGAGTTTAAATGTATTTGGCTAAGGTGTATGTAAACTTCCGACTTCAACTGTACATGCATACATACATATATCCAGATACTTTTAGTCAAGTAGTATTTTACTTGGTGACTTGAGTAATTTTCTATTAAGATATCTTTAATTTAACTCAAGTATGACAATTGGGTACTTTTTCCACCACAGAATTTAAAGCATGGATATGGAAACTGTGATGGCTACCATAAGAGCACAAAAATGGCCAGTCAATTATGGAGAGATAACATACTCCGGTGGTCTGGTGTCAGGACCCAGGTCACGGCTGAGAGAAATGCGGTCGCTGGCGTAGAGGTTAAAGCAGTGTTTCTCCTCTCCCCGGTCCTTCTCCTTCTGTTCAGCAGGGCTCAGTTTATCTGTGTGAAAGGGCTTCCCAGAGGCCCCGGGGCTGTTGGGGTCCTGAGGTGGACGCTCCAGGGATGGCCTCAGCTCAGCAGCCGTGTAGGTCCCTGGCAAACAGGAGAAGTCCCCTGCATTGTCCTGCTGACGCACTGGGGCTTTGATCTGCATCTTTGGCATAGCATCCCTAAAGTTATTGACGGCCCCCATCACCATGCCCAGCACGGCATCCCGCTTGACAGCTATCTCCTTCAGCCAGGGCTCTTCTAGGGAGGGACTTTGGCTTACTACCTCACGTTGTATTAGAAAGAGAAATGTGACAAAGATAAGGGCCACTATCACCAGTTTTAAGGGGTGTAATCGCCTTCTGAGAACTCTGCGGAGACCACTCATTCTTCTGGAGATGTGTGGGGTAGATCGCTTTGAGACAGTACTTCACCTACCAGTCAGTTGCACCACCAGAGGAGGTAACCTTAAAAAGAAAGAAAGGTGACAAATATGTCAAATTAACAGAGGTAAAAAGCAGGATCACAAAACTCAGTCTCACATGAATGGAAGACAAGTATTTCTTGTGTTACATGCTATGCCACTTTGAATTATGACCATACACAAGCAGGAATGTACAAGCAGGATTGTTTTTCTCCACAACCTACTGTCCAACAAAGTTGGAAAACGTTCTACTGTACAGCAGTCTACTAAATGACAGGATAGATCAGGCTACTATAAAAAGTATCTTGTCATAGTCCCGCATGTTCACATTCTTTTCGGGAAAATGATATGACTTACCGGGACGTTACATAAAAAGGATGGGAAATGGCCTCCAAATTATTGATTTAAAAGTCCATCAAGTTATGTCGAGCATATCGCTAAATGAAAATCATCTTCGAAATAACGTGAAATTCCAGAGTAATTGTTGCCCAAAAAGAATACAGTTGTGCAGCGTTTCTCAATCTTTGCAAACTACTTCCGTCTCGTTGGATTCAGGTGCGCTCCTTTCAGGTAGAGGGTGGGACCCTTATATTTGGCACGCGTGCGTAGAGCGGATCTCCCTTTGTCAAAGCCCTAAAGTCATGCCATTTGTTACATTAGTGAAACATTGCAAAACAGTGGCTTAAAAATTAACAATTTGTCATTTGGCGCATGAAGTATGAGTCTATTTGTGTCAGTTGCAAAAGTCACTTTGATTTACTTCAGCTACAAAGCTATAACTCGCTGTGCCCAGTTTGGTTAAATAAATGTAAAAAGTGTCATCTTGCAGAGTAACTTTGTCTCATGCAATTTTGGAAATAGTCTACACCGCGGGATATGCCTGATCTAATAATGGTATCAATTCTTACAATCATGGATTTGTTCAGCAAGTCATTCATTGAGACTGTTGCTGGGTTACAAATATCGGAGGAGCGTATCTTATACCTCCCTGCATCCAATCAGGCTAGAAGAATAATGGGTCGCTTACAGAATACGGGTTAGCCTATAGCCTACACTGCAAAAATAAGTTAGGACAATTTTTTGGTTTGTTTAACAGATCAACATCGGGCATGAGCTATGTTGGATTATGTACAAGTGTTTAATTATAGTAGGCATAATACAATTAGAACTCAAACTGTTTATCAGAATTGCCAAATATTCAAGCAAAGGCGCTCAAGCGCATCTGTTACAAAGTATCATACAGTAGGATCGCGTAAGAAAGCTATAGAACTCCTCAGATGGTAAAGAGCATTACACGACAGGCAAATACGTCTAATGTTACGGTTTACACTAGAATCAAAGTCCAACCTTGCATATTTTATCTCAAGGCTTAAGAAAAGGAATGACTAAACATCTGCCACTCACCAAACATGTTGGACCCTCTGAGACATATCCCAACATATTCCTGTTTGCCAAGTCACCCCTGGCAGATGGTATTCGTAAAGTGTTCGATGCTTGAGGTGGTAAAGATAAGACGTGGACACGGTAGACATTCGGAGGAGGAATACTCCGGTGCGCAGTAGGAGTCTTGTCAAGTAGGTTCAACGAGGGACACAGTTTACCGTGACCGTTCTCCTGTCCTTCTTGGTACTTAGCCTACAGATCACAATCTCACCGAGTTGTGGAAGTGACTTTTTCATATGCAGGAGTAGTCCGTCTCTATTATATATTATGTTTGAAATAGGCGAATAGCTTATGCGAATAATAGGCGAGTCTCAGTGCATTCGTTAAGTATTCAGACCCTTTGACTTTTTCCACATTTTGTTACGTTACAGCCATATTCTAAAATTGATAAAATATGTTAATAAAATAAAAAACGGAAAAAATAAAAAATAAAAAACGGAAATATGGCTTCCAGTTGAAGCTCGCATCCGCTACAAGACCATGGTGCTTGCCTACGGAGCTGTGAGGGGAACSGCACCTCCGTACCTTCAGGCTCTGATCAGGCCCTACACCCAAACAAGGGCACTGCGTTCATCCACCTCTGGCCTGCTCGCCTCCCTACCTCTGAGGAAGTACAGTTCCCGCTCAGCCCAGTCAAAACTGTTCGCTGCTCTGGCACCCCAATGGTGGAACAAACTCCCTCACGACGCCAGGTCAGCGGAGTCAATCACCACCTTCCGGAGACACCTGAAACCCCACCTCTTTAAGGAATACCTAGGATAGGATAAAGTAATCCTTCTAACCCCCCCCCCCCCCCCTTAAAAGAGTTAGATGCACTATTGTAAAGTGGTTGTTCCACTGGATATCATAAGGTGAATGCACCAATTTGTAAGTCGCTCTGGATAAGAGCGTCTGCTAAATGACTTAAATGTAATGTAAATGAAATATCAAATTTCAATATGTATTCAGAGGGTCTGAATACATATTGAAATTTGATATTTCCGTTTTTTATTTTTAATACATTTGCAAAAAATTCGAAACCTGTTTTTGCTTTGACATCGGGTACTGTGTGTGCATCAGTACTTTGTTGGAAGCACCTTTGGCAGCGATTACAGCCTCGAGTTGTCTTGGCTATGACACTTCTCCCATTCTTCTCTACAAATCCTCTCAAACTCTGTCAGGTTGGATGGGGAGCGTTGCTGCACAGCTATTTTCAGGTCTCTCCAGAGATATTCAATCCAGTTCAAGTCCAGGCTCTGGCTGGGCCACTCAAGGACATTCAGAGACTTGTCCCGAAGCCACTCCTGCATTGTCTTGGCTGTGTGCTTAGGGTCGTTGTCCTGTTGGAAGGTGAACCGTTGTCCCAGTCTGAGATCCTGAGCAGGTTTTCATCAAGGATCTCTCTGTACTTTGCTCTGTTCATCTTTCCCTTGATCCTGACTAGTCTCCCAGTCCCTGCTGCTGAAATACATCCACACAGCATGATGCTGCCACCACCATGCTTCACCGTAGGGATTGTGCCAGGTTTCCTCCAGATGGGACACATGGCATTCAGGCCAAAGAGTTCAATCTTGGTTTCATCAGACCAGAGAATCTGGTTTCTCATGGTCTGAGAGTGCTTTAGGTGCCTTTTGGCAAACTCCAAGCGGGCTGTCATGTGCCTTTTACTGAGGTGTGGCTTCCGTCTGGCCACTCTACCATAAAGGCCTGATTGTTGGAGTGCTGCAGAGATGGTTGTCCTTCTGGAAGGTTCTCCCATCTCCACAGAGGAACTCTGGAGCTCTGTCAGAGTGACCATCGGGTTCTTGGTCAATTCCCGACGAAGGTCCTTCTACCCCGATTGCTCAGTTTGGCCAGGCGGCCAGCTCTAGGAAGAGTCTTGGTGGTTCCAAACTTCTTCCATTTAAAAATGAGAGGCCACTGTGTTCTTGGAGACCTTCAATGCTGCAGAAATGTTTTTGTACCCTTCCCCAGATCTGTGCCTCGACACAATCCTGTCTCTGATCTCTATGGACAATTCCTTCGACCTCGTGGATTGGTTTTTGCTCTGACATGCACTGTCAACTGTGGGACCTTATATAGAAAGGTGTGACTTTCCAAATCATGTCCCATCAATTGCATTTACCACAGGTGGACTCCAATCAAGTTGTAGAAACATCTCAAGGATGATCAATGGAAACAGGATGCACCCAAGCTCAATTTCAAGTCTCAGAGCAAAGGGGCTGAATATATATATGTAAATAAGATATTTGTTTTTATTTTCAATACATTTTCAAATATTTCTAAAAACCTGTTTTTGCTTTTTCATTATGGGATGTGTAGATTGATGAGGGATTTAAAAAAAAWATATTCATTCTAGATTCTTAATATCAATGCTTTACTAAACATAGTCAATGCATACAATTTCAATTAGTGTGTGAACGTTTCAATATTATGTCCTTACACTGGTAATTGGCATAATGTAGGCTACTTGCCGTTTTTATAACCTAAACTAAATAGATAACAGTGCAAATACTTTTGGAAAGAAATACATTTGAATGTCAAATTATGGACTGCTACAAGACAATCGGGTGTGTGACTTGATGTCAACATTTAATAGTAGCCACAACCTCCTTATGGGAGGGTGCTGTCAAGTTGGCAACTCCCAGAGTGGCATTTCCCTTCATTAAAAAGTAACAACCATGTATGTATATTTATAAATAAAAACGGTGTGGACGATACCATATCTAGATCGAGTCTATGTGGCACTGAGTTGGATGTTCATATTCATTCTTAACCTCGAAATCAGTGTCCCAAATGGCACCCTATTCCCTATGTAGTGAACTACTTTAGACCAGGAACATTTGGGACATCACCATGTCTGCTCTCGTATATAATGACATGTTAATAAGGTGTACAATTAAGATTTATTTAAGATTAAGATTGAACTCTGTGACATTTATTGCAAAGCAATACGTCTTTCTTTAGAGTGTTGAAACAGAGTCACTGTTTTCATTGCATTGTAAGAAAAACACAATAACTCTACAACAATGTGTTTTGTATTGTAATCACGTTTATAAAAAGCACTGTCTCTCATCCCTCCAAAATTCCATTTATAATTACATCCAAATACTTACCTAAGTAATAATGCTTGATAACAAAACACATCAAAAAAGATTTAGCAATAATACACCCACACACTGCACTCTCTCTCGCTAAAACATTTATGTTAAGACCGCAAAGCTGCCCGAGCTTTGTCCAAGATGTCCTTCCTCATCTTTGGATAATTGGGATGAGCATCCAAAACCTAAACAAAACATGAATATTTAGTTTATGCATATGATATTATTCAATGACAACACGTAAACAAAAATCACAATTCAACAAAAATAACATGTGAAGCTACGATTTCAACTTACCTTATGACAGACATCTATGGCATCAACATGCCTCTTTGCTTTCAGGTAGTTGAATGCAAGCTTGTATCCTGGGACAAACACATACTACTATTCATGGACTGTTGTATATTTACATTTTTTTTTTTWWATCTAATGGCAGCATGTACAAGATGTCCTTAAACATACCTATCGTGGGGTTCGTTTGGTTTCCATATTTCCAAGCCATTTCATAGTTCAGCGCTGCATCCCGGAATGCCTGCTCCTTCTCCATAATGTAGCCCATGTATTCATAAGCTTTACAGCAGGACTGTGAAAATTAACAATGACTGTTACCGTGAGTGACTCAAACTCATTCGGATACATTTTTGATCAAGGGTATGCATTGACCTTATTATGGCGAAGGCATCTCTTCAAGAGGTCCCCGGCCATGTCATATTTCCCTGACTGGATGTAGATGTCGGCCAGAAGCAGCCAGCTCTTCTCAAACTCGTCAGCGTCAACAATGCTCCAGTTCATCTTAGCTACGCGTTTGAGCTGGTTCCTGGCTCGAGGGGTTTGTTTGAGAATCATGTAGGCTGTCGCCATGGCTAGCAGTGCAGGCACATGGTCCTTCTAAGTTAAAACAGAGAGCTCTGGTTAGTTCGGTGTCATTTTACAGCGAATCAGGTCTAACATTTCCCTCTATTTCTATGAAGTAGACAAGAGTATCCAAAAATGCAAACAAAGGCTTCCTTGTCAGCAAGGAGGATTCAATTTGCGCAACAGGATATTATCTTACACAAGTTATCTTACTATGTTAAAGACATAGTAAGTTACTCAATAAATAAGCTGTTAAGGAAACCTCCAAAGTCAGCATCAAGAAAGTGTAAAGCAAAGAGAAAGCCTAAGATAATTCACCCGTGTAGTGCTGTTAGATTTGCTAAGGGTGTGTGTGTGAACACTTATGTACACCATCTAGAGTTGATTTACCTCATTGTTTGCAATCTCTGTGAAAACATTCAGGGCTTTCTCGACGTTGGCTTTCTGCTTGGTGGCCAGAAAGCAGTAGTTCTCTAGGATCCGTAGTTGGACGTGTCCACCGGCTGTCTGGGGCTTTAACTCATTCAGGAGCTTCTCTGCTGTCCTCACGGCGAGCTGCTCTGACTCCTGCTTCTCAGTAGAGTTCCTGAGCATAGATGAAAATGGAAAAGGAAGTGCATTTACATCAATGACAGCCAGATAAATGAGCAAGTATAACATGGACATAAGAATTTGTGTTTTAGCTAAGATATACACTGAGTGTACAACACATTAAGAACACCTTCCTAATATTGAGTTGCACCCTTCCCCCCCTCTTTGCCCTCAGAACAGCCTCAATTCGTCGGGGTATGGACTCTATAAGGTGTCGAAACAGTTCCACAGGGATGCTGGCTCATGTTGACTCCAATGCTTCCCACAGTTGGCTGGATGTCCTTTGGGTGGTGGACCATTCTTGATACATGCAGGAAACTGTTCATCTACACTGATTGAAGTGGATTTAACAAGAGACATCAATAAGGGATCACAGCATTCCCCTGGTCAGTCTATGTCATGGAAATAGCAGGTGTTCCTAATGTTTTGTACACTCAGTGTATAGTCACTGTAAGCATTAAAAAAACATCTCCACAGCTAATATTCAGCTGTTCATTGAAATACATAGCTGAATGGAACTCCATGTTCCTCACGCAAAAAGTAAATCCACCTCCAAGAAAGGTGAAATGCGATAGACCATATGACTGGACAGGAAATAGAAAGCATCAACTGAATGTTAAATGTGTTTCCTGTCAGATATTTTGTCTGTATTGTCTACTTGTTTAATGTTTGTGAAGTCTTGATTTGTGGTTATTTATAATGTCTTCTTAATTGGTGTTGGAGCCCAGTAAGATTAGCTAGCGTTACAGCGTTAGCTAATGGGGATCCTAATAAAAATGACAAAAATAACAAATTACTGCACATGTAACACACCCCATGTCACCATCTAGGTTCTCAAAGACTTCTCCTCCCATGGTGTCATTGTCTGGGTTAAGACAGATCTCAATCATGTTGTACACAGCATTCTGCCCCCAGTCGTTGTCTTTCCGTGCCTTGTTGAAGTGTCGCAACCCATCATTGGGTTCACCTGTGTACCTGGGCAACAAATACAACTTAATTATTTTWAAAAAGACACCATAATCAATCTAGCTAAAGATACTTTTGACTAATGCACTTACCACAGATAAAGTCCTTTGCAGTAGTTAAACCCAGGGTCAAACTTTGCCCTGGAGGAATGTTTTTCAGCCATCTCCAGAAACCTGGGAACTTCCTCTAACTTCCCAGCTCTCCTCAGCAGGTCGATTAGACGTGATAGTGTTGGGTAGTTGTCTGGCAGGAACATATGGGAAAGACATTACTTCCCTTCCAGGGGAGGTCAAATCAGCAGTGCATATTTACATTGAGGTTCTTACGCTTCCTTTTCAAGCTTTACAAATCTCAATTTAAATTCTATTTCAGGGGGGAAGTTGTGTATTCAGACCTAAGAGAAACAGAGACCTGTCACACCTGGTTTGCGCTCCAGTAGCTGCTGAAAGTGGAAAACGGCTTGCTCATAGTCCTGCTTCCTGAACATCAGGTCAGCCATCATCTACGAGGAAACAGAGAAGTTCGGAAAACAATCAAGTTTTACAATAGGATTTTCCTTTGGGACTTGACAGAAATGGCATATAAATAGAACTAACCAGTGTTGCATCTTCATTGACCTGGTCACTCTTCAGAAGGACACTGCATTGCTGTTGGCAGCCATCCACATCATCTAGAGTGAGGTACAACCGCGCCAGCTCCAGCATCACCTGGTAACAATGAAAGCATTCAATTGAATTAAACTTTTTTAACCAATTACGTTCTAGCATCATAACTATAATACCATTTCCTATGAGCAATTGTTGCAGTATGCCCTGCTGGCATTAAACATACATTTACACATTCATAATAATTTATTTGAATGTAATTATAAACATTTATTGATTATTAACATGATAAACTACTGTAATATGCAAATGAKCAAATACAAAAACTGCATAGAAAGAAAGGGATGCTGGGGATTCACAAATACAGCTGCAGGGAGCACACACTGAAGGCTTGATTCAGCTGCACCGACCTTGCCATCACTCTCACAATAGACAAGAGCTTCTTTGTAGAATTTCACTGCTCTCTCATAGCCTCTAAGACTCGTGTAGTGTTTAGCGATCTCGCCACAGATCTCTGCAGCGAGCTGCTTCTGCATGGAGACAGCGTCTGGCTGCTCCAACTGCACCCGCTTCAACACCTTGGCCTGCACATCCCGGGCCTAAAAGAAAACACAAGTCTGGGCTCAGAGCATAGCTAAGAAATAGCAATGTTGTGAATTATGCATGTATTTTAGAGGAGACAGATTTTCAATCTTAGAAATGATCATAATAATATATTTCAGTTATTTCAGTTTCTCTCATTGCTTAGCATAATGGCTTTTACAATATCAGAATACTTACTCGTTGCAAGGAAAGTAAAGCATCCTCGTTTTTGTCAACCTTGCCTTGGATCTTGGCCAACAGGACCAGATAGCGACAATCATCGGTCAGCAACGGCAGCTCATTTACTAGACAAAACAACACAAGGTGACGAGTGAGAAGTCGGAAAAGCGCTATATAAGTAACTATGTATTATCATTGTAATTTATGAACAGCAACAAAACATAGAATTTAACATACAAAATGTTCAAAACTGTAGCAATGATGTCCAGCTTACCTGGTTCATGGGCGAGAGCCTCTTGCAAAACTTTCTCACACCTCTCGTACTGTCTCATCTTCATAAGCAGTTCAGCCAGGTCATATCGCAGGAAGTTCTGCTGCTCAGTCTTCAGAGCAGCTTCATAGTAATTGATTGCCTGTGAATAACAGTGGTGAATCATACAGCTATTGACTACTATAGATTGATCTTTGAATGAATWTTTTCTTACAGGCCTGCTACACTGGATACGTAACTTTTGCAGTGCGTGCGCCATCGCGCTCRTGTAGATTTTTTTCCACCCACACTAGACGTGATCAGGACACGTAGGTTGAAATATCAAAACGAACTCGGAACCAAGTATATTAATTTGGGGACAGGTCGAAAAGCATTMAACATTTATGGAAATGTAGCTAGCTAGCTTGCTGTTGCTAGCTAATTTGTCCTGGGATATAAACATTGCGTTGTTATTTTACCTGAAATGCACAAGGTCCTCTACTCTGACAATTAATCCACTGAAGAAATGGTAAACTGAGTTCGTTTCTAGTAATCTCTCCTCCTTCAGGCTTCTTCTTCTTTGGACTTTATATGGCGGTTGGCAACCAACWTTAAGATGCATTACCACCACCAACTGGACTGGAGTGTGGATCTCAGTTCATCTTTCAATCACCAACGTGGGTATATGGTCCTAAGAACAAATGAGGAGATGGGAGAGGCGGGACTTGCAGCGCATCAAGCATCACAAATAGAACCAAATTCTATTTTAGCACCTGGCTACGCAGACGCGTGCGAGCAGTGTGGGTCCAATGATTGAAGAACATGTATGTGTACATTTATTTTGCAACGCACGCGATGTGGGCGGTGTGGTCAGCATGTAAGACACTCCAATTTATTTCAAAGAAACCTGGGCATAAGGAGCACAGCTGTGAAAGGATTGCATTACTTAGCGTAAAATTACGCTCTGGTTTTATTTGTAATAATTTGACGTGCTTGCGCGGCAAAAATGTACACATCCAGTGTAGCAGCTACTGTTTTCCCGATGCCTCAGTGTAGCTCCCCAGTTAGTATACAGACCTTGACGTAATTGTGAGTCTTGACGAGAGCTTTCCCAATCTTGCTGGCCAGAGCTCCATCTTTGGGGTTTTTCTTCAGAGCCTGTTCGTAGATCTCAATGGCCTTCTCTGGCTGTGGATAAACGGACTTGACTTAGTGACATTTAGCTGTACCGAACATTAACTGTGATGATTCAACATTCCACAGTGAGGGAGTCATGAAGGAAGATATAAGCACAATGMACAGATGTTTACTCTTTATAAATATATGCATGAATTAATAAAACACTGCATAATACTACTTCCTATGAACACACTACTGTAAAAGACCCCAAAACCCTGCAAGCCTTGCATTGCCTCGTTTTGGGCAACAACGAGATTAATGGATATTCAATTTCATACCTACCTCTTGGATATTCACATAAGCATCCCCAAGTAAAAGATATGTATGAGGACTGGGCAGCTTCTCTACTAATTCTCTGAGGAAAGACAGGAAAAATATCACATAGAATATCTAGAATAAGATTCAATCACATTATACAGACATGGGTCTGCTCTGCTCTGAGGTTCACTCATCCTTAATGGCTTCCCAGCGGTGTCTCTGTGTGGAAAATTCTGTCAACACAAGTATAGTATCAGAGATGAGGTGATGGGCCTTCGGCTCACTTTTAAACACTGCAGGCAGCTTTGCACATTACAGCCTTGCTGCATGAGTGGATAAAGTTGAACATTTACACTTGATTTGCTGTGAACTTGTGGCCTGCATACTGTTATGGACTGACTGCTGCTATGGCATGGGTGGGTGGGCTGACACAGCAATGGGGGATGTGGTTAGTACACTGAATAAGAGACGTGGTTTCAAGAAATAATAAACTATTTGTTACCCTAAGCTACATGTCAAACACCATTAGTGAACAGCTTGTGTGCCTAACGGTCAGACTATAGCCTTTTTTATAATGCCGTGTTGTTCCTCACCTGTAACAACTGGCATAAAGGCGCTTCTCTTTCCTGTGATTCAGATATATGTTGGCCATCTTCTCCTTGGCCTGTATATAGTAGGGCTGCTCAGGGGTGATGTTTCTGAGCATGCTCAGCGCAAGCTCGGTGTCGCCACGCAGCAGAGCCAGGTCAGCATTGGCGATGGTGACACGCAGCTCCTCAGGAGTGCCCGAGAACTCGTTGATGGCGTCTTGCATCACTTTGGCGGCTTCGTGCTGAAACGTCAAACCCACATTCATGAATCAGACTTCACTGTTCAACACTGGGCAACGACATGACTGAGACAGAAGAGAATGGACAAACACTACCGGGAATGTAAGTACAATAAAATATGGAGGATCTGCATTTCATGAGTTCCTGGAAAGTACACGGTTCCTAGAAAGATGGGCATATCTCAAGATATATTGAATAATACTCTCTGTTGCTGAGCTTGTTCTCTCCATGTTCCCTTACCTGTTCTCCGTTGAGCCAGAGGGCCTCGGCGAGTTCCAGGAACACGGACACACAGTCAGCAGAGCTCAGCTCCACCTTCTTGTTCTTGGATTTGGCTGAGGCACCAGCCCTGCGGACCCCCGGCAGGATCATGGCCATCTGCAGAGTCTGGATGGCCTCTTGGAGCTCTCCCATCTTCTTCTGGGCCTGGGCCTTTATAAGGTGATACACAGGGTGCTCTCGGACCTGGCAGGGAGCAGCACAGTTATTAGAGGATGGATGTTCCCATAACAGTTCTGTTTGATCTAATATCACGTTCATCTGGAATGCTGTTCTTACCGCAAAGTTGTGACTGAGGCAAAGCTCCAGAGACTGGGAGGAGAGCTTGTAGTTGCCTTGTAAGAGGTGGATCTGTGCCATGAGCAGGTGGGCCTCAGCATGGGAGGGACATTGGTCCAGGCAGTGTTGGAGGCTGCTCTGTGCAGAGTCAATGTCACCTAAAGGACATCAGCATTGCCATCAAACCCATTAATTGTTGTCAGCCATGTTGAGAACAACTTGGCATGAAAACAGAGCAGAATTGTGTCACATGCAATTCCGTTGAAACTCACCAGACTGAAACCTAACTTTGGCCAATAGGAAGACACCTTGTAGGAGTCCAGGTACTATCTTGACCACAGTGTCCAACACAGAGGCACAGTGTTGGAGCTGAGGGGCAGGAGGCTGGCCCTGGGCTGGAGGCTAACACACACATCTCTACGATCAAGACCACAATGAATGACACGACGGGGGCTAAAAATCTATTTACGACCTGTGACAACATTTTTGTATTGTTTGTTAATCCCAGTAAATGTGGTGTCAGAAATGACTGACAGTAATCTCTATAAATGTATCTGTAGATATGCAAAGCCCCCCCCCCCCCCACCTGGAGACCGGGGTTCAATCCCCAAGTTGATCTTTCCACCTTTCTCTCCTCTCCTTATCTATAGTCCCCTATAATAAAACCTTAAAATATGTATTGAACAAATGTATCCATAGACATCTCTCTCCAGACTGACCTTAGCAGGACAGAGTGCTATGTACTCCTTGACGATCTCCAGCAGGAAGTCAGGGTTGAGCTTCTCAAAGTAGTCCACCCCCAGTGGCAGGCCCTGCAGTGTGGAGAAGTGGGTGTCCACGGCATCATTCAGCAGGTTGGTGACCTCATCCTGTGACCTGCGTTTCTTCACAGCCAGCATGGCACGCAGGTACAGCAGCTCCTGACAGACAGGAAAGAGCATGCCAATGGTGTCAACAGGTTCACACAACAGTATTCAGCTCAGTAGGGCAGCTCTAACACAACATGGTTTGTAGGACCAAGGTACAGCAGAGCGTGCCAAATGGCACCCTATTACCTATATAGTGCACTACTTTTGACCAGAGCCCTATGGGCCTTTATAGTGCACTATAAAGGGAATAAGGTGCCATTTGGAATGTACCCAGAGTCTCCTCTATAATACTTAAGATCCACAGGACCAGCTGTTACTCACCGGTTACTTATCCAAGCTGATGTCACTGTTAAGGGCTTAGCAAACACAGGAAAGCCCACACATTTCTAAAGAACTACCATTACCTAAACAAAAAGCTGCCAAAAAGCTACTAAGCTTCACTAGATGACCAAACACTAGATATTAATGTCAAAAGTAGAATTAGAAATATAATACTTCGGCGAGGACTTTGAACTGGATTGAACAGAGCAATATCTCTCTATCAGCCTTACCCCTGATTTCCCGATAGACTGCTGGATCTCTGTGAGAAACTCCAGCTGTTGCTCTGCATCCTCCAAGTTTCCCTCGATCAGCTGGCACCTGATAATACCTGGAAATACAGATCAGATGTTTTTACAATCTACATCTAAAGGATTTACAACTTCATTATTTGTTTATAGCTGGTTTATAATATTATAATGAAGAATAAACGTTACCAAATTCTATATAGTTGATGTCGGAAGTTTACATACATCTTAGCCAAATACATTTAATAAACTCAGTTTTTCAGAATTCTTGACATTTAATCCGAGTAAAAATTCCCTGTCTTAGGTCAGTTAGGATCACCACTTTATTGTAAGAATGTGAAATGTCAGAATAATAGGAGAGAATTATGTATTTCAGCTTTTATTTCTTTCATCACATTCCCAGTGGGTCAGAAGTTTACATACACTCAATTAGTATTGGTTAGAATTGCCTTTAAATTGTTTAACTTGGGTCAAACGTTTGGGTAGCCTTCCACAAGCTTCCCACAATAAGTTGGGTGAATTTTGGCCCATTCCTCCTGACAGAGCTGGTGTAACTGAGTCAGTTTATAGGCCTCCTTGCTCGCACATGCTTTTTCAGTTCTGTCCACAAATGTTCTATAGCATTGAGGTCAGGGCTTTGTGATGGCCACTCCAATACCTTGATTTTGTTGTCCTTAAGCCATTTTGCCACAACTTTGGAAGTATGCTTGGGTCATTGTCAACATTTGGAAGACCCATTTGCGACCAAGCTTTAACTTCCTGACTGATGTCTTGAGATGTTGCTTCAAAATATCCACAGAATTTTCCTACCTCATGACACCATCTATTTTGTGAAGTGCACCAGTCCCTCTTGCAGCAAAGCACCCCCACAACATGATGCTGCCACCCCCGTGCTTCACGGTTGGGATGGTGTTCTTCGGCTTGCAAGCCTCCCCCTTTTTCCTCCAAACATAATGATGGTCATTAAGGCCAAACAGTTCTATTTCTGTTTCATCAGATCAGAGGACATTTCTCCAAAAAGTACAATCTTTGTCCCCATGTGCAGTTGCAAACCGTAGTCTGGCATTTTATGGTGGTTTTGGAGCAGTGGCTTCTTCCTTGCTGAGCGGCCTTTCAGGTTATGTCGATATAGGACTCGTTTTACTGTGGATATAGGTACTTTTGTACCCGTTTCCTCCAGCATCGTCACAAGGTCCTTTGTGTCACGCCCTGACCTTAGAGAGCCTTTTTTATGTCTCTTTTTGGTTTGGTCAGGGTGTGATTTGGGTGGGCATTCTATGGCCTTTACTTCTATGATTTTGTGTTTCTATGTTTTGGCCGGGTATGGTTCTCAATCAGGGACAGCTGTCTATCGTTGTCTCTGATTGGGAATCATACTTAGGCAGCCCTTTTTCCCACCTGTGATTGTGGGTAGTTAACTTTGTTTGTGGCACTATAGCCCTGTAAGCTTCACGGTTGTTTCGTTCGTTTGTTGTTTTGTTGGCGACATTTTAAATAAAAAGGAAAATGTACGCTCACCACGCTGGACTTTGGTCCACTTCTTTTGACGGCCGTGACACTTTGCTGTTGTTCTAGTAACCGAAGATCGAATCCCCAAGCTGACATGGTGAAAATCTGTCGTTCTGTCCCTGAACAAGGCAGTTAACCCACTGTTCCTAGGCTGTCATTGAAAATATGATTTTCTTCTTAACTGACTTGCCTAGTTAAATAAAGATAAATAGATACCCGTATTATTAGGAACCTGGTTGCAGTTCCTGTGGCTTCCACTAGATGTCAAGTCTTAAGAAATTGGTCGATGTTTTTCTTTTGAGAAATGAAGAAGTAGTGCTATTCATTCCATGTGTCACTCTGAAGGTCCCTACTATTTTYGTGTGCGTGAACAGGAGTGCGCTCCGTGTTATTTTTCATCGGTATTGGAAACAGATTATCCCGTCTTAAATTTTATCGATTATTTACATTTTAGGATACCTGAGGTTGGATTAGGAACGTTGCTTGAAATGTTTGGACCAAGTTTACAGGTAACTTATTAGATACTTTGTAGTCATGTTGGGCGAGTTGGAACCGGTGTATTTCTGAATCAAACGCACCAAATAAATGGACATTTTGGGGATATAAAGAAGGAATTTATCGAACAAAACGACCATTCATTGTGTCACTGAGACATTTGGGATTGTAAAAAGAAGATCTTCAAAGGTAAGGAATTTATTATATCGTTATTTCTGACTTTTGTGTCGCACCTGCCTGGCTGAAAAATTATTTTCATGTGTTTGTATGCAGGGCRCTGTCCTCAGATAATTGCATGGTCTGCTTTCGCCGTAAAGCCTTTTTGAAATCTGACATGGCGGCTGGATTAACAAGAAGTTAAGCTTTATTTTGATGTATTACTWATATTTTTGTGAATGTTGAATATTGATATTTCTGTAGTTTGAATTTGGCGCTCTGAAATTTCACTGGATGTTGTCAAATCGAACCCGCTAMAGGGATTGGCGCGTGAAGGGATCACTAATAGGTTAAATAAAGGTCAAATAAAATACATTTTCACACCAAAGTAAGTTCATCTCTAGTAGACAGAACGCGTCTTCCTCCTGAGCGGTATGACGGCTGTGTGGTCCCATGCTGTTTATACTTGCATACTATTGTTTGTACAGATGAACGTGGTACCTTCAGGCGTTTGGAAATTGCTCCCAAGGATGAACCAGACTTGTGGAGGTCTCCAATTTTTTTCTGGGGTCTTGGCTGATTTCTTTTGATTTTCCCATGATGTCAAGCAAAGAGGCACTGAGTTTGAAGTTTGAAGGTAGACCTTGAAAAACATCCACAGGTACGMCTTCAACTGACTCAAATTATGTAAATTAGCCTATCAGAAGCTTCTAAAGCCATGACATAATTTTCTGGAATTTTCCATGCTGTTTAAAGGCACAGTCAACTTAGTGTACGTAAACTTCTGACCAACTGGAATTGTGATACAGTGAAATAGTCTGTCTGTAAACAATTGTTGGAAAAAATGAATTGTCATGCACAAAGTAGATGTCCTAACCGACTTGCCAAAACTATAGTTTGTTAACAAGAAACTTGTGGAGTGGTTGAAAAACGAGTTGTAATGACTCCAACATAAGTGTATGTAAACTTCAGACTTCAACTGTAGGTATAGAATTACATGCATAGCTACATTACAGCTAAAAAGTTTGAGATCTATGGCATATGTCTAAACAATCAGGGAAGCCTGTCTCACCTGTCAAAGCCGAGACACTTGTTTCGTCCAGAGTCATGGCAGTCTTGTACCACTTCATAGCCTCTTTGATTCTTCCCTGCAGAACAAACTGGTAGCCCAGCTCTGTGGCCAGATCAGAATCCCCTTGGGCCTGGGAGAAGGCTCTGTCCACCATGATGTGGGTCTGCTGAATCACTTTCTCATTTCTTCCACACTAGCAAATGACAACAGAGTTAAGTCTTTGTGTATACCTCATGTCAGACATGCAATTGTCCTGGTTCAGGGACTGTAATGTTACAAGGTGAAGTGAAAGGGTTCTCGATCTATTCAGAGGTGACACCTAGTCACAGTAGTTTCCATGTAAAAAAAATTTTTTATCAAAAAGCATTAAAACACTGAATAGAGTGTCTTATAAGCCCATGTGGGCTGGGCATCCTGAARATGCAATAYGCTCGAATAATAAATCAAATTAGTCTTACCACCCGTGTGAAAGCCAAGGACATCCTGTAGAAAAGCTCTGGGCTGTGAGGCTCTTGGGCGTCCAGGTTGCTGACGAGACTTGAGAGCAGATTTAGTGACTGCCAAAAGTAAAAAGGGTATCCCATTTGACCACGTACACATCATGGGAATCATTATGTACCATTCACACGTAGTTGTGTGGTGACAGGTTGAAGTGCATGCTAGCTGATCCCTAAGACTTCCAGTCTTTGCGGCAACGCTAGTTAGCAGTGGCTCGAAACTACCTCTAACTTTCTTCATACTGGAAGCAGAGATATAAAAAATGGTATCCACGAGTTCATCTGACTCTGGGGAAATATATAAAGGGCTTCATTGCCAAAATCCCGAACCATCCCTTTAACTCTTAATGTTTGGAAATTACCTCTGTGATGTCCCCCTCTCTGCATAAGGAGTGAAGAGCGAGCATTCTCAGGGCTTCTAGGTTGTTTTTATCCCTCTGCAAGAGCCTAGAATGGGACAGGAAACATCTCTTTAATGATCAGCACTGTTTGTTTGATGCTAATGAAAATGTGGTGTTGTCAGAGTATTGTATTCGTTTCTTCCCATGATGGCTTATATGCCCGACAAGGCTGGAGGAAAGGGAGAGAGAATACAATCTAAGGAAGAACACCCACTTAGACAATGAGAAAAGAGAGAACCGGACTGTGCACTGCATGTGTCCATTCCTGTTCAAAGAGCTATGGCTAAGCAGGGCTAAACCAGTGGCTCTGGCCTTGGGCTTAGTCCCCTTAGAAATGGGCTCCACCTGAGTGATCCTCCTTCCTGCAGTTCATAGAACCTGGAGAAGTGCATCCTGGGAAACGTGTGGCTCTAGCGCTTCAGCTCAAAAGCCTTTTCATATTCCCTGGCTCTGGCCAGGGTCCAGCGGGCGAGCAGTCAGGAACAATGGCTCAGTCATTATGCCACTGGTTCCAGGCATCACGCTCCATTTTAATTTGCACTTCAATACGGGCCACTTGCAAAGGCTGACTGGCTCGTTCTTTATATGGCTGCTATTGATTGACCAAATCCATCAATGAACGTATTTATTTGATCCAAACAAATCTTTACAAACTAAGATTAAAGCCAGCTATTATTTCCAGTGTCATTAGCTTAAGTAACAAGAAAACAGAAATTCTAGAGCAAAATCACCTCTAATATGAGATACTATACCTCTGTGCTGCATCTACAGTTTGCTCCCAGTCCTGCAGCGTCAATAGAAGCTTCATCTTCTTGATAAAGGCAGGAAGGAACCCAGGGAAACTAACAATCACTTGGTTGACTGTCTCCAAAGCTCCAGAATAATTATGCCGATACTCATAGTAATGTGCCTGAAACAGATAAAATATCACACAATTTATGGACATGTTGAGGGAAAGTAAAATGCACTGTTGTACATCTGTTTCAAAAGCAAATTACTCTCCACAAAGAGCAAAAGATAGCAAGCTAACAATTGGTCTCACTGTATTACCACAGATAAGGCAACATAGAGCATTGGCATTTCAAAACGGTCCATTCAATATTCAAGATATGGTACAAATTGAGAAACAGGTTGTGTTAGTGAATAATAGCCTCGGTCATCCTAGTGAGGTTGTGGGATACAGAGAATCCAGCACAATGGGGGATTATCATGCAGGCACAATAACTAGGTGCCACATGAAATATGAGACGTGACAAAGACCTCAACAATGTCTCCAATATCTTAACATCTCTTCTCATTGCAAGTGAAGTAATCTATTCATGGCAACACAAGGGTTGTGTGCCTTCTTACCTTTCCCATCAGAGCRAAAACATCTGCTTTCTCTTTCAGGCCTTCGTCAAAGTATTTCCCAGCCTTCTTGGCATATGCATCCTTACCAGAGGTCAGATCTATCCAGCCTTTAAGGATAATCCCCTGAACAACAGACATTAATCCAAATGTTAGAAGGGTAGACAAATATAAATCAGAGTAGACCTCTACCTGGTTTTCAAGTAATTCCACTCAAAATGCTCCTAAAACAAATTCTCAAATAGCCTAGTGCTGACAAAGGCCATCCATAGGCAACCCTATAGTGGGCATAATTTCATCCATTTAACTGTTTGAGGTATGTATACAGTGACACTTGCAGACTTCGTAAGTTTTTGCAAATGCATCTTCAAAAGAAAAAAAATATTTGATACAAGTTGAGAGAAACATAACCAAACTCACTTCTCGGGAACCATTAGAGACTTTGATCATCCTCTCTATGTATTCCCTTGCTTTGTCATTTCGTCCCAGAAGCCAGAGGAACATCCCAGCGTAGTAGAGACCCTTAGGKGTTGCACTTTTACGGTCCTCTTTCACCTTGGCATCCAGTTCCTGAATGACATCTCGATCTGAAGTCAACATAAAAAGTTAAGTGTATAGATTCAGCTACAAAAAAAATACACAGAGACATAAACATGGATCAAGACAAATATGGGTTTACCTGGGTTGGGCCTTTTCTTTTCAGCAAAAACAAGAGCCATGAATGTACAGAGGGACATATCTCTTCTATCTTTTATCGTCTCAAACTCATGGATGGCTTCCTGAATTTGATCTAAAACGAAACATATAAATCATTTGTATTTATTATGGATCCACATTAGCTGCTGCCAAAATTAAGGCAGTTATACATTTTTTTTAAACATTACAATACAGGTTTCACAACACACTGTGATTGATATTACATGAAACAGATATACAGGTCCAAAAGTATTTGAACAGTGACAGATTTTTTGTTGATTTGGCTCTGTACTCCAGCACTTCGGATTTTAAATGATACAATGACTATGAGGTTAAAGGGATACTTCGGTATTTTGGCAATGATGTCAGATTAATTTATGGATACTATTTTTATGTCTCTGTGTCCAGTATGAAGAAAGTTAGTGGTAGTTTTGTGAGACAATGCTAACTAGCGTTAGCACATTGACTGGAAGTCTATATTCTTATTTACAATAAAAGTGACTCCAAAATKAAGTGTGGGGGGGGGCTGCTATGTACAAAAAATGCTGCAATTTCTAAACGGTTAACCAGATATGGATGAAATTACCCTATAACTAAAGCTGACAGTTTGCAATTTAACCTCATAGTTGTGTCATTTCAAATCCAGAGTGCTGGAGTATAGAGCCAAAACAACAAATAATTGTGGACCTCCCTGTTGCTGCTTTATTTAATTGTTTTAAACTAAGCAATGGAGTACTCATTTACCTTGCATCAGGGTGCTGTAGGCATGGAAAAAGCTGAAGATTGGATCATTGCTGAATTTCCTCTGTGCCACAGCTGCAGCATTTAATACATGATTGAAATACTTCTCGTGGCAATAGTAGTTGATCAAGGCCTGGGAACAAAAACATGAAATGTAGAGCTGTGATAGAAAATAGCTTAATTTATGGCAGAGATCAAAACCACAAAAACATTTCAGAAAATACCTGAGTAAATCAAAGTAGGCTGTAAACCAACATTGTGCTGATAAAAATAAAAACTTATGGAATGCAAACGGTCAGCATGACAATACTTGTACGTAATATCCTCCATGTCCAAGTTGGCCTGTGTTACTGATGGGAAGTCGTGTGTTTATTCAACAATGTAACCAATATGCTGATGAAGACCATTCATAACCTGAATAACGTAGGAGCTTTATCCTSAATGTTTTGCCCCTTATTCTGTGAGAATAAATAAATACCTTACACGTTTTTATAATAAATGTCACTTGCATGTCATCATAACCTTATCTGCCAGGCAGGATGTTTAACTGTGCGTTTTTATTTTCAGAACTTTGAAAGAACCAAGTAGGCTACACTGCAGCTTGACATTCTMAACAAGCTAAACAGGCTACACGGTGATGTGTTGCTTTATTGTATACGTTGAGGTGAACATGTCTCAGTACAAATAGAAATTGGCTACAGCGCAACACTACAACACTTACCAGCATTGACTCTTCGTCCTCCATTTCTGCCATGGCAACGTTTCACCTCAAACTGCAGCAATGAAATAGATCTTAAATATTTAACTGAATACTGCGGCCACATGTACTCTTAAAAGGCAAGATAGAAACCGATTATAGGTAMATTTTTTGCCATCTTACAAGCACCAGTATGCGTCTTTCGTTTACTTGACAACCACCAACGCCATTTTTAAATTGTAGAGGAAGTTGAAAATCATTGGTTTAACAATAATGTTTCACAAGGTGGCGCACCAAACACGCTGAATGTAAAATACTGACCCCACCCGCATGCCGCGCTTGTGGTTCTTTGGCACAAAGGCTGTGAGAAGAGGACGCTTGTGGCTACTTTTTCGGGTTTTCTTGTTTGGACAAAAGTAACCTAGGTTCCCATCTTTAGGCTGTGACCCTTAAACCGATTCTAAGTGGTTGAGGTTTACACTAGTTACCACAAAGTAAAAATGTCTATATTAAATTCATGAAAACAACAATTTGAAGAAGATAMATTKTAGAAATAGGCGGGGTCTATRACTTTGTGGCTGTGGTAACTAGTGACGACCAGTGGACGAGTGGATTTCGTTCGTAGGCAAACGGAAGACGGTCCTCCCACAGAGKTTCATTAAAGACAGTACAGTATGAAGATAGACTAAAGCTGCTTGTCCAAAATAAATCCCCGATCACACTCGTAGGTGATGTCATGGCGACGTTGATTAGCTAAACTGATACGTAGGAAACACGTCATCGGGTATAACGGTCTCTCGAACCGAACTGCGCATGTGCAGGCCGTCAACTCAAAGGCACTCCTTCGATATAAAGTTGTTTTTGACGAAAATCAAAACGTGTCACTTTCATGAGGTTGGGGTAATAACATGTTCTACTACCAAAGACATTGCCTCAAATCTAGGTTGTGCCTATAGATTTCGAGAAAATGAACAACTAAGGAAGAATTGTTCCTTTCTCTCATTGACTTCTCAAACCCCAGACCCCGGTCTGGTCTTGAAAACGTTTTGAAAACCATACACACGCTTAAAAACAACATGCTACTGATATGTTTTATTTATAAAATGTCTTGCACAACTAACTTCACTTGTTTATAGCCCTTYAAACATGTATTTGGTGATCCCCTGTCTGTAAATGTAATTTGCCTGATGACACGTGAGTGGCGAATGAGTTTCCTCGATTACCTTTGACCTTTTTCAAAAGTAGGCAAGAGAAAATATAAACGCAACATGCAACAATTTCAAATATTTGACTGAGTTACAGTTCATATAGGGAAATCGGTCAATTAAATAAATTAATAAGGCCCTAATTTATGGATTTCACTGGACTGGGCAGGGGTGCAYAGGCCCACCCACTGGGGAGCCAGGCCCAGCCAATCAGAATGAGTTTTCCCCACACAAAAGGGTTTTATTACAGACAGAAATACCCCCCCCCCAGACCCGGCGCCAGAACTAATCAGTTGGACGGGCATTTGATTTTCGTAGGCGAGCCTGTTTTTTCACTGGACCTCCTATGTGTGCACACACCCGATCTGCGTGCCAATTATGGATATTTATATGCACATTTTCGTGGAACAGTTTCATTTCAATAATTACGTTTTCGTTTCTCAAATCATTGTCACATGTTTAATAAAAAAATCTGATGTAAAATGCAAACTCTAAAAGTTCAAATTCAACTATGGCGAGTGCACATGTCTCTGCCATATGGACACTGATAAACTGTGATCCATTGACGGCTAATGAAATGAGAGCATAGAACTCAGATAGTCTATAGGCCAATGCAGCAGTAGGCCTATAAGTCTATAGGCCAATGCAGCAGTAGGCCTATAAGTCTATATGCCAATGCAGCAGTAGGCCTATAACTTCCATCATCAACTAAGTAAAATACATAAGTCTAAAGCCAACAAATAAAAACATTCATCTCTCTTCTCCGCCTGTCTGCCTCCCTTTCTACATTACCAAAAGTTTGTGGACACCTGCTCATCGAACATCTCATTCTAAAATCACCATGAGCATTAGTATGGAGTTGGTCCCCCCTTTGTTGCTATAACAGCCTCCGTTCTTCCGGGAAGGCTTTCCACTAGATGCTGGAACATTTCTGTGGGGACTTGCTTCCATTCACACACAAGAGCATTAGTGAGGTCGGGTACTGATGTTGGGCAGTTAGGCCTGACTCGTAGTCGACTTTCCAATTCATCCCAAAGGTTGGGGTTGAGGTCAGGCATCTGTGCAGGCTAGTAACTTTATTATTAGCAATGTTAGCTATCTTATCAAGCTAGCTAAAATCTAATTGGTTGAAGAATTGGTCAAAACACACACAAAAAAACACTAACACAATCATGTCAGACTTTTGACAACCCACTTCTCAGTTTCCCACTTTCCACGAGCACGTGAATGCCCCAACAGCCTTTGAGAGTACAGATCCTCCTTCTTCGTCAATGATATAATGGCGGTCCGCAAACCAATGTTAAAGGTGCTGGAGTGTGTGGTCAATCACGGTTTACAACATTACTAAATCCTCCTACCTAACTCAGTACTTCTGAGAAAATAAAAAAGAGACCTATGAACTTCTAATAGACCCTCCCTCATCCCCCAAATCCCTTCCAAACCCCCCCAACCCCAATGACCCAACACTTCAATCTTTCCCTCTCTTCAACATACTTACAACAATATAACAACACATGCTCCACCGTTTCATCGACCATACACTCCTGAAACAAACCATTCACATGCTTGCCAACCAGATGTAATGACGAGTTCAATGTACAATGTTCTAAGCGCAGTCGAGCGAACACCACCTCTTCCTTCCTAATCTGACCTTTGAGTCTTGGTCCACCGACCTTTCATTGGAGGGCATATAAATTCCGTCCTTGGGCTCAGAGTCCATCTCCTCACATCTATCCAAAGGGCTCTAATCTTACATTTAGAGCATTAATATCCATTATATCTCGTTTTTCAAAGCTCTGTTGGCTAACTGATCTACAATTTCATTCCCTTCCACACCCTAATGTGCTGYGACCCAGCAGAATCTCACTACCTCACCCATTCTCTCAATTCTCCATAATAACATTATTCCTAGGATGCATAGTAAACATGACACCCCAAGAATGCATGTGCCGGGTCAAAATGACCCGATAATGTAATATCTGTGTTTTATTTATATGGGTCTAAAATATTATCAATTTGTGGAACATAATTATTTTGAGTGGTGATTTGGAACTTTCAATAATTAATTGTTTGAAATGTTTTTAGTCGCTCTTCAACAGTTTGATACGCATTTCAATGATAACATATTATGAAAATTCATAACAGCTGTYGAAAATATTAGCATATTTTTCTTACAATCAATCTTACATTCAACCTTTTAGTGTGAAGAACMAAATAAAACCACCTTAAGCATGTTTTATAATATTTCAAAACATTTATTTGAAAATCCAAAGTTCATCATCAATATAAATGACAACACTAACAATTGTGAATTTAGAAAACATGAACACTAAAAGGAACAAAGTGTGCGTGTGTGATGCTTACTTATGCTGTCTTAGTCCATGCATTTGTTACAAACCACAAGCATGTGACTGTGCTCTTTGCAGACGGGTGTGTTGCACTGAGAACACCAGCAGCTGACTTTTCTATCCTTTGTGTGTGGGCAGAGCTGGCACCTCTTCCGGCCCTGGCTACTCTGAGTGGTGGTGGCATGGCTCTCTTTCATCACCCCACATCTTTCCATTGCCTCAGTTCTTCTGTGGAGATGRAAKAACCTTCCAGAAGGACAACCATCTCTGCAGCACTCCAACAATCAGGCCTTTATGGTAGAGTGGCCAGACGGAAGCTATTCCTCGGCAAAAGGCACATGACAGCCCGCTTGGAGTTTGCCAAAAGGCACCTAAAGGACTCTCAGTCCATGAGAAACAAGAGTCTCTGGTCTGATGAAACCAAGATTGAACTCTTTGGATGGAATGACAAGCGCCACATCTGGAGGAAAGCTGCAGTAAGACCCCCTTTTGACTGGTTTTCACTCTCCTCAGAGGAGGAGTCTTTCCCGTCTGTAGAATCATCTAGGACAGCTGGACTACCAGGTGCATCCACAACTCCAACTTGACCCACAGGCACATAGTCTGTGTAATCTGAATTGGATACCTCAGATTCTGAGTCAGAGGCACCAATGGCTTTCTCATCCAGCATCTGTAAAACCATTTTGGTTGTATATCTGCCAACATTCTTATGAGCCTCCTTATGAAACTCCTTTTACTCAATGAGTTACAGTGCCTTGCAAAAGTATTCATCCCCCTTTACATTTTTCCTATTTTGTTGCATTACAACCTGTAAATTAAATAGATTTTTATTTGGATTTCATGTAATGGACATACACAAAATAGTCCAAATTGGTGAAGTAAAAAAAATTACTTGTTTCAAAAAATTCAACAAAAAAAAACCCGGAAAAGTGGTGTGTGCATAACTATTCACCCCTTTGCTATGAAGCCCCTAAATAAGATCTTGTGCAACCAATTACCTTCAGAAGTCACATAATTAGTTAAATAAAGTCCACCTGTGTGTAATCTAAGTGTCACATGATCTGTCACATGATCTCAGTATACATACACCTGTTCTGAAAGGACACAGATTCTGCAACACCACTAAGCAAGGGGCACCACCAAGCAAGCGCCACCATGAAGACCAAGAGCTCTCCAAACACGTCAGGGACAAAGTTGTGGAGAAGTACAGATCAGGGTTGGGTTATAAAAAAATATCWGAAACTTTGAACATCCCACGGAGCACAATTAAATCATTATTAAAAAATGGAAAGAATATGGCACAACAAGAAACCTTGCCAGAGAGGGCCGCCGACCAAAACTCATAGASCAGGCAAGGAGGGCATTAATCAGAGAGGCAACAAAGAGACCAAAGATAACCCTGAAGGAGCTGCAAAGCTCCACAGCGGAGATTGGAGTATCTGTCCATAGGACCACTTTAAGCCATACACTCCACAGAGCTGGGCTTTACGGAAGAGTGGACAGAAAAAAGCCAATGCTTAAAGAAAGAAATAAGCAAACACGTTTGGTGTTCGCCAAAAGGCATGTGGGAGACTCCACAAACATATGGAAGAAGGTACTCTGGTCAGATGAGACTAAAATTGAGCTTTTTGGCCATTGAAAGAAAAACGCTATTGTCTGGCGCAAACTCAACACCTTTCGAGAACACCATCCCCACAGTGAAGCAGTGTGGTGGCAGCATCATGCTGTGGGGATGTTTTTCATCGACAGGGACTGGGAAACTGGTCAGAATTGAAGAATGATGGATAAGACCTAAAATACAGGGAAATTCTTGAGGGAAACCTGTTTCAGTCTTCCAAGAATTTGAGACTGGGACAGAGGTTCACCTTCCAGCAGGACAATGACCATAAGCATACTGCTAAAGCAACACTCGAGTGTTTAAGGGGAAACGTCTAAATGTCTTGGAATGGCATAGTCAAAGCCCAGACCTCAATCCAATTGAGAATCTGTGGTATGACTTAAAGATTGCTGTACACCAGCGGCACCATCCACTTGAAGGAGCTGGAGCAGTTTTGCCTTGAAGAATGGGCAAAAATCCCAGTGGCTAGATGTAAAGCTTATAGAGACATTCCCCAAGAGACTTGCAGCTGTAATTGCTGCAAAAGGTGGCTCTACGAAGTATTGACTTTGGGGGGGTGAATAGTTATGCACTCTCAAGTTTTCTGTTATTTTTTGCCTTATTTCTTGTTTGTTTCACAATAAAACATATTTGTGATCTTCAAAGTGGTAGGCATGTTGTGTAAATCAAATGATACAACCCCCCAAAAATCTATTTTCATTCCAAGTTGTATAAAAATCGGAAAATGCCAAGGGGGTGAATACTTTCGCAAGCCACTGTAAAAAGGAGAAATTAATATATTAATAAATATTTTATTAATTACTTTGATTTTATTGTTGTAGCAAAAAGAAAGGTCAGTTTGACGAGTGCAATGCAGTGAATTCCATAGGAAATACATATGGGTCATATTTGACCACATATGAAAACTTGGGGTAGTGATGCAAAAGCTATTTTGCTGAAAAAATATTAAATTAAAAAACAAAACTAGGATGTTAGAAACATTAAAGACACATTGTTTAAGGAATTACTGGAATATTAGATGATGACATTTTGGGGGGGGGGGGGGGGGAGCTAGGTCACTCCTATTAGATTTACCAGATGATAAACTACTCAGAGAATCTGAGCATACTATAATTCTGCCAGGTTGTATGTCCTCCACCCACTGGAGGGCAACTACTATCGCCAACAGTTCAACTGAGTATACTGACAGTTCATCTGTTAGTCTTCTATCTGCACTTATCTGCACATCAAATGCAGAAACATAAACACCTGGTCCTGTGCGCCCACTATCTGGGTCCTTGGATCCATCTGTGAAAAGCGATAAAAAGGCATAAACACTTCTACCAATGTAATTGTCAACCAGTTTCCCTATATCACTGACTTCTGATCAATCTTTCATTTTCTCTGCCAAGGTTAGTTCAACAACAGGATCTGGGAGTAACCATTGAAGAGGATCCCCTATCACCACAGCAGGGCCAACCTCCAACTCCCTCAAACCCTTTTCGTCAGAAAGCTTTCCAACTGTCCAACCAAAACCACTGCCTTGTCTACTAGTGTATTCCCAACAGTCATCTAGAACAGTAGCAGTGGGATGCTCAACTTCACAGCCTTTCAACCTAACCCAATTAGCTAATGACCATTTTTTACACCGTATATCCAAAGACTATATYTCACCTGCCTCCACTAGTAAGGCACATACAGACGTTGATTTAAATACAAGGCATGTTCAGATTACAGGTTAAAAAAAGGCTATTATATGCTTCTAGAGCTCCTATTGGTCAGATTTCTGCAACCTGTTTACCAACCACATCATATTTTGTTTTGCATCCCCATCATGCTTGGTCTATGAACCCATGGGCCACATTTTGAATTATAAAAAAAACTTTGTTAATCTGTAAATCCTGATATAGGCCGAGGGACAAAACGGGTGGGGTTTTACTGTCAAGAAAAAATATTTAGCTGTTTGTAAAATATGTTTCCAAACTCAGCGTTACAGGTTAGCTTATACAAAACGCCGTCATAGATTTGTCAACTAACCTGCTCTTGGCAATATTTTTTCTTTGTTCTCGATTCGGGAAAAGTTTTATCTTATTAATGTCAGTGTCCAGTTGCAGACGGATATACAAAAACCAGACAAAACTCAAAAAGATTTTAAATCCATGTTTTGTGCTACACGAGAAGGTTCCTCGCCATCTTCCTCATCACAGTTATTATCATGCTTGTAAACAAATTAYAGTGTTCAAAATCCCTAATATTTGATAGCTTTTTATAAATAATGTTTTGTTATTGCATATAACTGCTGAAAATTCTGTTATCAAGGTMATTTCCTTAGTAGGTGACATCAGAAGTCAGCATGTGGGAGAAGTGGGAGCTCAGGATGATAGACGAGTTTCCCACTAGTAATTACCAGTTGGAGGGCCGTTCAAGTGGATTTTTTCCACTTCCCGCTTCCCACTTGGTTACGAATGCAGCATTACAGCCGGTCCACCTCTTGGGTTCTCAGCTGAAAGTATGGACCACAGCTGGCTCCATGTAAACTACAAACACTTTTTTAAGGTTTAGAAACATTAYTAATCCTCGCTTGCGATACGGTTTAGTAAACATTTGGACCTTAACTTTTATATAAGTGAGAAAAAATATTTCAAATGCAAAAATACACCCGGATTTGTTGCACCCTGATTAGTTTTTACATGTCCTCGGCTACTACACATCATCTCACCTTGCACTCGCCTTTCCATTGACCATTCCAWTCAACATTTGCGGCTGGATCATGTGTTTTTCAAACTACAGCAGATTGCAACTTTGCTAAGCTGTGTACAGTAGGTSTATATTTCGTATTTGAAAAATGATTTCTCTCTAATACGAAAATTAAGATCCAAATGTTTCCAAAACYGYATTGCGTACGTGGAGTATTTGTGTTTAGACAAAGCATTTGCCCAGCGTCGGGGCAGTGTCGGAGTGTCGGGTCATTTGCCTCGGGCAGCATATACAGTTGAAGTCGGAGGTATACCTGTGGATGTATTTCAAGTCCTACCTTCAAACTCAGTGCCTCTTTGCTTGACATCATGGGAAAATCAAAACAAATCAGCCAAGACCTCTGAAAAAAAAATGGTAGACCTCCACAAGTCTGGTTCATCCTTGGGAGCAATTTCCAAACACCTGAAGGTACCATGTTCATCTGTACAAACAATAGTACGCAAGTATAAACACCATGGGACCACGCAGCCATCATACCGCTCAGGAAGGAGACGCCCGTTCTGTCTCTAGAGATGAACACTTTAGGGCAAAAAGTGCCAAATCAACCCCAGAAAACAGCAAAGGACCTTGTGAAGATGCTGGAGAAAACAGGTACAAAATATCTATATCCACAGTAAAACGAGTCCTATATCGACAATAACCTGAGAAGGCCGTTAGCAAGGAAGAAGCCATGCTCCAAAACCGCCATAAAAAAGCCAGACTACGGTTTGCAACTGCACATGGAGAAATGTCCTCTGGTCTGATGAAACAAAAATAGAACTGTTGCCATAACGAAGCCATCGTTATGTTTGGAGGAAAAAGGGAGAAGCTTGCAGGCCGAAGAACACCATCCCAACCGTGAAGCACGGGGGTGGCAGCATCATGTTGTGGGGTGATTTGCTACAGGAGGGACTGGTGCACTTCACAAAACAGATGGCATCATGAGGAAGGACAATTCTGTGGATATTTTGAGCAACATCTCAAGACATCAGTCAGGAAGTTAAAGCTTGGTAGAAAATGGTCTTTCCAAATGGACAATGACCCAGCATACTTCAAAGTTGTGGCAAAATGCTTAAGGACAACGAAGTCAAGGTATGGAGTGGCCATCACAAAGTCTGACCTCAATCCTATAGAAAATTTGTGGGCAAGATAGGAGGCCTACAAAACTGACTCAGTTAAAATCAAATCAAATCTAATCAAATTTTATTAGTCACATACAACATGGTTAGCCAGATGTTAATGCGAGTGGTAGCGCAAATGTTGTGCTTCTAGTTCCGACAATGCAGTAATAACCAACAAGTTAATCTAACTAACAATTCCACAACTACACCTTTATAACACACAAGTGTTAAAGGGATAAGAATATGTAATAAAGATATATGAATGAGTGGTGGTACAGAACGGCATAGGCAAGATGCAGTAGATGGTATAGAGTACGGTATATACATATGAGATGGAGTACTGTAGGGTATGTAAACATAAAGGGCATAGTTTAAAGTGGCTAGTGGTACATGTATTACATAAAGATGCAAGATGCAGTAGATGATATAGAGTACAGATGATACATATGAGATGGGTAATGTATGGGTATGTAAACAATTATATTAAGTGGCATTGTTTAAAGTGGCTATGGTTACAATTTTTACATAATTTCATCAATTCCATTTTTAAAGTGGCTGGAGTTGAGTCAGTATGTTGGCAGCGGCTGCTAAATGTTATGGTGTCGCGGTTTAACAGCTCTGATGGCCTGAGAGTAGAAGCTGTTATTTCAGTCTCTCGGTGCCGTCCCTGCTGGTTTGAATGCACCATGTTTCTACTGACCTCGCCCTTCTTTCTTTTGGATGATAGCGGGAGTGAACGAGGCGTGGCTTGGGTGCGTTTGTTGGCTCCTGATGATACTTTATGCCTTCGCTGTGACAGCGGAGTGCTGTAGCTGAGGGTGTCTGGGAGGCCCGCAGGTAGTTTGCCCCCGCCGGTGATCGCTTCTGCAGATCCTCACTACCTCTGGAGAGCCTTACGTGCTTGTGGGCCGGCAAGCAGTTGCCGTACAGCCGTGATACAGCCCACAGGGATGCTTTATACTCCGATTGTGCATTCTGTAGAAGTTTGTGAGTGGCTTTTGGTGACAAGCCCGAATTTCCTTCAGCCTCCTGAAGGATTGAAGAGCCGCGCTGCTGCGCCATGTCTTACGCACGCTTGTTGTGTGGCGTGGAGCCAATTCAGTTGTTGTTCCGTCGAATTGTACACGAGAGACTTAAAACTGTTCCACCTTCTCCACTACTGACCGTCGATGTGGATAGGGGGGTGCTCCCTTGCTGCTTTCTGAAGTCCACAATCATCCCTTATGTTTTGTGTGACGTGAGCTTGTGAGTTATTTTCCTGACACACACTCCGGGGCCCTCACCTCCTCCCTGTAGGCCGTCTGTCGTTGTTGGTAATATCAGCCTACACTGTAGTGTCTAATCCCCAAACTTGATGATTGAGTTGGAGGCGTGCCATGGCCACGCAGTCGTGGGTGAACAGGAGTACAGGAGAGGGCCTCAGAACGCCCTTGTGTGCGGCGCCAGCTGTTGAGCCGATCAGCGGGCGTGGAGACTCGGTGGATTTTATCTCGTACCTCCTACTTCCTGGGGGGCCCTGTTAGACCACTTGCAGTATGGAAATGGACCAAATTTCACCAACCTTATTGTGCGGAAGCTTGTGGAAGGCTACCGCGAACGTTTGACCCAAGTATAAACAATTTAAAGACGAATGCCCCTACCAAATACTAATGAGCTTATTAAACTTCTGACCCACTGGAAATGTGATGAAAGAAATAAAAGCTGAAATAAATCATTCTCTCTTCTATTATTCTGACATTTCACATTCTTAAAATAAAGTGGTGATCCTAACTGACCTAAGACATGGAATTTTTACAAAGATTAAATGTCAGGAGTTTTGAAAAACTGAGTTTAAATGTATTTGGCTAAAGTGTATGTAAACTTCAGACTTCAGCTGTAGTTATATGGAATGACCCAATGTAATGCAATGGAATTCAAGTCATGATAAGGGCTAATTCACAGGCAGCCTGAGAGGGTAGGCTTCTAAGTGTCAAAGGGATAATAAAAAATAAACAATGGCACATTTCAATCAGAGCGCAAAGGCATGTAAAAAATAAGGTTATGTTACTTTGAATAGAGAGAAATTAGTCCAGATAGCTCAGATTTGGAAATGGCTCCTATACACAGAGGTCGAATCTGTGTGTGTGTATTGGCCATCTGTTTTTCAGACATGCACATTTCCAGCAGCAAAGCRTCACCAGGGGGTAGCCCAGTCAAATATCCAGATACAAAGAAAGAAAACCGGMAGATATTGCATAATGGCAAAGAGGAGCGCTATGCGGTTCCTGGCTTGGGAACCTTCAGGTCAGATACCAATTATAAGCATAAAGTGGGCTAGGTTAAATGAAAGTTCAGTTACTGTATTGCCTACTTATCAGTGATGCCAAACTCCCACATACCAGTCCGTCTCATGTACGATGGAAATATATTCACATCCAGTCAGCTTTAATTGGAGGTTCCATGTTACACAACAGAAAGATTGATTGTGAAATCATAACCCTTTGATGTCTGGGCACTGACTCAATAGTAGGAGCATCCAATGCCCAGTGTTCATGGGCACAGAACAGCTGTCCCAAGGGAAACCTTTCCATGCCATGTCAGATACTATCTAACACAAGCACTGGCACATAATCATTACTCTCTGCAGCACACATCAATGGAAGAGTAAATCAGGTTGCTATCGAGCTCTGAGCATGGGCAACTGTGAGAACTGGTTATGAGCTGTATAGCTGGCTCCCTTTAACGAGTGTACCACACACCTTGTTGTGATCTAACAGAACTGCTGCTAAACCATCATTGATCATAAAGGCTACGTTAATGAACCAGTGCATGTGAAGTGAGGTTTTATTTTTTCATATAGTTATAGAAACACCCATATAAACACACATCAACACAGTTTGTGTAGATGTTATTGTGGAACTGTAGTGTTGTAGGTTGAAGGAATAGCACTGTAAGGATAAGGAACAATAGTATTTAACAAGAACACATTAGAGAACCTGTTAGGAGAGACTGATTAATGTGTGCCTGTGGGATATCCTGCTACATACAGTATGTTACTGGCCACTTCCATTGTGGTTTCTCTCTTTAATAGGCTACTTAATGTCCCAGTCAATAACACACACAGCTCTTTTGGCTGATTTACACTTGAATTTTGTCCATGTTGTTCTAAGACCATTTCATAAATAATKAAATACTTCAAATGCATGTACAGTATAGTTTACTGTATGATCCTATTCATTAACATAACTTTACAGTGGGTCGATTTGGATTGTTAGTGATAGTGTTATGGGGGAGAGAAATGAATGCATCTCCGTGATGGTAATCTATAGCAGCATAAACTGGACTGGCATTTTCCTGAAAGCATAATATCAAATTACTAACCATGTTTATTGAGAGTAAATACATTAGGCATCATCCCTTCTGGCTCATTACTCTAGGTATCCCAGCTAACCTGGCTGAAATAATTGCAATGAGCTCAAGTGTCTATGCCTGTCTGTGCTGTGTCAATGTGTGTGTGTGTGTGTGTACTGGGGAAGGTGGGGCCCTTACTATCTATCGCTAATGGGAATCCCTTTCCTGTCAAGAACACTAGTCCATCTAAAAAGCAAAAATCTGTTCTTATAGAGTGGGCCCCATTTGGGACATCTGTTTCTCCTTTCCACAGTTGTATTTTCCCATCATATGGTCAGGATCAGAGCAAACTCCATAGCTGTGTTTGCCCTCCAGATAGATAGACATTTTCGCATGTGGCCATGTTACGGAAGGGAAAGAGTGGGGAAAGGGAGGACAGCCAGTGCAGGCGGACTCCTCGTTTGTATAGAGAATTCTGGGAGGCAGGCAGTAAAGGTTGAGCAATAAGGAACAGTGAGACACAGAGGAGCTGTGATGTCAAGTTGCTAGACAACAGGTGAGGAGAATCTGCAGCATCACTCCTCATTTAAATGACTCTCCAATAAGAGTTCCCCCAGACATGGCACTGTATCCATCTGCCATTTTAGTCACCGAAAAGATTTAGTAACACACTAACTCTTCCATTGATGGTGGATAATGCAGTTTTAATTAAGGATATACAGTATAGGTCACAGCAATGCATTTTAATTTCAATAATTCATAAATTGATCGTCCTGTCCACTACAGTGACGACATATACTACGTGGCCAAAAGTATGTGGACACCTGCTCGTCGAACATCTCATTCCAAAATCATGGGCATTAATATGGAGTTGGTCCCCCATTTGCTGCTATAACATCCTCCACTCTTCTGGGAAGGCTTTCCACTAGATGTTGGAACGTTGCTGCAGCCACAAGAGCATTAGTGAGGGCGGGCACTGATATGGGGCGACTAGGCTTGGCTCGCAGTCGGCATTCCAATTCATCACAAAGGTGTCCGATGGGGTTGAGGTCAGGGCTCTGTGCAGAAAAGTCAAGTTCTTCCACACCGATCTCGACAAACCATTTGTGTATGGACCTCGCTTTGTGCACAGGGGCATTGTCATGCTGAAACAGGAAAGGGCCTTCCCCAAACTGTTGTCACAAAGTTGGAAGCACAGAATCATCTAGAATGTCATTGTATGCTATAACGTTAAGATTTCCCTTAACTGGAACTAAGGGGCCTAGCCCGAACCATAAATAACAGCCTCAGACCGTTATTCCTCCTCCACCAAACTTTACATTTGGCACTATGCATTGGGGCAGGTAGTGTTCTCCTGGCATCCGCCAAACCCAGATTTGTCCGTCCGACTGGCAGATGGTGAAGTGTGATTCATCAAACCAGAGAACGCGTTTCCACTGCTCCAGAGTCCAATGGCAGTGAGCTTTACACCACTCCAGCCGACGCTTGGCATTGCGCATGGTGATCTTAGGCTTGTGTGTGGCTGCTCGGCCATGGAAACCCATTTCATGAAGCTCCCGATGTACAGTTCTTGTGCTGACGTTGCTTCCAAAGGCAGTTTGGAACTCGGTAGTGAGTGTTGCAACGGAGGACAGATGATGTTTACGAGCTAAGCGCTTCAGCACTCGGAGGTCCCGTTCTGTGAGCTTGTGTGGCCTACAGTACCACTTCGTGGCTGAGCCGTTGTTGCACCTTGAAATGTCCACTATATCAGCACTTATAGTTGATGGGGGCAGCACTAGCAGGGCAGACATTTGACGAGCTGTCTTGTTGTCCTATGACGGTGCCGCGTTGATATGTACTGAGCTCTTCAGTAATGCCATACTACTGCCAATGTTTGTCTATGGAGATTGCATGGCTGTAAGCTCGATTTTATTCACCTGTCAGCAACGGGTGTGGCAGGAAATAGCCGAATCCACTAATTTGAAGGGGTGTTCACATATACTTTGCATATATAGTGTAGCTACGGTAGATTTTGTGTTGACCCAGGGGTCAGCTGGAGGTCATCAATAACGTTAAACAACAGAATGCCACCGGATATATACAGTTCAAATATACAGTTGAAGTCTGAAGTTTACATACACTTAGGTTGGAGTCATTAAAACTCGTTTTTCAACCACTCCACAAATTTCTTGTTAACAATATAGTTTTGGCAAGTCGGTTAGTACAAACAATAGTACGCAAGTATAAACACCATGGGACCACGCAGCCGTCATACCGCTCAGGAAGGAGACGCGCTCTGTCTCCTAAAGATGAACGTACTTAAGTGCGAAAAGTGCAAATCAATCCCAGAACAACAGCAAAGCACCTTGTGAAGATGCTGGAGGAAACAGGTACAAAATTATCTATATCCACAGTAAAACGAGTCCTATATCGACATAACCTGAAAGGCAGCTCAGCAAGGAAGAAGCCACTGCTCCAAAACCGCCATAAAAATGCCAGACTACGGTTTGCAACTGCACATGGGTACAAATATCATACTTTTTGCAGGAGGGACTGGYKCACTTCAAAAAATAGATGGCATCATGAGGTAGGAAAATGATGTGGATATATTGAAGCAACATCTCAAGACATCAGTGAGGAAGATAAAGCTTGGTCGCAAATGGGTCTTCCAAATGGACAATGACCCCAAGCATACTTCCAAAGTTGTGGCAAAATGGCAACAAAGTCAAGGTATTGGAGTGGCCAAAGCCCTGACCTCAATCCTATAGAAAATTTGTGGACAGACTGAAAAAGCGTGTGCGAGCAAGGAGGCTATAAACCTGACTCGGTTACACCATCTCTATCAGGAAGAAAGGGCCAAAATTCACCCAACTTATTGTGGGAAGCTTGTGGAAGGCTACCCAAAATGTTTGACCCAAGTCAAATCAAATCAAATGTATTTATATAGCCCTTCTTACATCAGTTGATATCTCAAGTGCTGTACAGAAACCCAGCCTAAAACCCAAACAGCAAGCAATGCAGGTTTAGAAGCACGGTGGCTAGGAAAACTCCCTAGAAAGGCCAAAACCTAGGAAGAAACCTAGAGAGGAACAGGCTATGAGGGGTGGCCAAGTCCTCTTCTGGCTGTGCCGGGTGGAGATTATAACAGAACATGGCCAAGATGTTCAAATGTTCATAAATGACCAGCATGGTCAAATAATAATAATCACAGTAGTTGTCGAGGGTGCAACAGGTCAGCACCTCAGGAGTAAATGTCAGTTGGCTTTTCATAGCCGATCATTGAGAGTATCTCTACCGCTCCTGCTGTCTCTAGAGAGTTGAAAACAGCTAGTCTGGGACAGGTAGCACGTCCGGTAAACAGGTCAGGGTTCCATAGCCGCAGGCAGAACAGTTAAACAGTTAAACAATTTAAAGGCAATGCTACCAAATACTAATTGAGTGTATGTAAACTTCTGACCCACTGGGAATGTGATAAAATAAATAAAAGCTGAAATAAGTCATTCTCTCTACTTTTTTTCTGACATTTCACATAATTAAAATAAAGTGGTGATCCTAAGTGACCTAAGACAGGGAATTTTTACAAGGATTAAATGTCAGGAATTGTGAAAAACTGAGTTTAAATGTATTTGGCTAAGGTGTATGTAAACTTCCGACTTCAAATGTAAGTGTAATTTTGCTTTCATGATAAGGCCGGATAGAGAAATACAACACAGCACAATGTGTTGGGCGTGGTGTATGGTTATAATCACTTCAATGTGAAAAGGATTGGTAGTAATAATCAGCACAGTGCCATTGTCTTCCTTCTGTTCATTGTGCTCTATAGAGAGCAGCACCAGAGTAGCCCCAGGGAAATGCCATGCAGTGTTTGGGCTATGATTAATTATTCATCAAATGTTCCACCCACTCAAGATGTTAATGGCCTCCAACAGCAGCCACTGCTGAACCACTCAAAAAACAGATTATTTAATCCTGACAAACAGCAGTTTGTGTATCCAATTGTAATGTACACAATACTTCACTCATATTTGTTTGTTTCTTTTGTTCCCTTAGGCCTCCTCGATAACCTTCTTAGACTTAGACGTTATAATTCAGTTTCAATTCATAATGGCCAAACCTCTCTCAAATAATCCAATATGCAAAGTCTTTGATCACATAGAGGCACAGAATAAGTTAAAGGAAAAACAAAATGAAATGGAGGAACTTATTCAACAAATATCAAGTGTAATATAATACAAAAAATAAAGTGAACTGAATGGAAGATGGGGAGGAATGCATCACATTATTCTTTAATCTTCAACATAGAAATGCTACCAAAAATTGTTTAGTGAAACTTGTGACAAATGATGGAGTCAACCATGATTCACCAAACAATATTTTGAAAGAGGACGCAAAGTACTTTAAGCACATGTTTTTGTTTCAGTCTCCTCCATCTCCACTAACCGAAGATAACTGTATGTTTTTTTTTATATGAATAATGTAAAATTAATAGCTGTACAGAAAGACTCATGTGAATGCCAAATTACAGAGGAATAACTTCTTGATGCAAGCATGTTTTAACCACTCCTACAAAAATGGTAGATTATCAGATACTCAACAAGGTCTGATTTAATTATTACTTAAACAGGATACAAGTGGTATATATATAAAGATCCGGTCCATAAAAAAAATTGGAGGCCCCTTACACTTACGTTTTGTGATGCAAAAATTCTAGAAAAATGCATAGTGCATAGAATTTAAAAGGTATTGTCGGATATTATTCATCCTAATCAGACATATGACAAGTACTGGAAACAATAGAACACTATGAAAAATCTGGGAAACCAGGCCTTGTATGTTATGTACAGTAACCCCAGGTGCAAAATAGTAAATGATGGTACTTCTCTGAAAGTATTAAACTGCCGAGAGGAGTAAAACAAGGTTGTCCACTATCGGCATATTTATTTATTATGGCCATTGAAATGTTAGCTATTAAAATCAGATCCAACAATAATATCAAGGGGTTAGAGATCCAGGGCTGAAAAACAAAGGTGTCATTATACGCTGATGATTCATGCTTTCTTTTAAATCCATAATTTGGATCCCTCCACAGCCTCATAGAGGATCTAGATACTTTTTCTAACCTCTCTTGATTACAACCAAATTATGATAAGTGTACTACATTAGCGTGTAGTTTACCAATAAAATGGTCTGAAGGTGATGTGTACATACTCTGTATACATGTCCTGAAAGAAAGAAATGATCTCACTACAATACATTGTAATAGAAAGTTAGCAAAAAATAGATATGATTTTTCTACGATGGAAAGTAAAACATCTGTCTATTTGTGGAAAAATCATCCTGATTAACTCTTTAGTCATATCCCAGTTGACTTATTTACTCATGGTCTTGCCTACACCAAGCGACCTGTTTTTTWAAATTATATTAGCAAAATATTTTACATTTTATTTGGAACATTACATTTACATTACATTTAAGTCATTTAGCTGACGCTCTTATCCAGAGCGACTTACAAATTGGAAAGTTCATACATATTCATCCTGGTCCCCCCGTGGGGAATGAACCCACAACCCTGGCGTTGCAAGCGCCATGCTCTACCAACTGAGCCACACGGGAACGGTGAGCTACATAAAATTATACGGGCCTATTTATATTATGAATATAAATTCGGAGGGCAGAAATGATAAAATATTAAAGCATAAGACCTCTCACTAAAGGCGTCAGTCATACAAAAGTTATATTTAAATCCGAACTGGTTCTCTAGAAGATCAGTAAGAATGCCTCACCCCATGTTCAAGAATGGCCTTTTTCCCTTTATTCCGATTACAATCGCTCACTTTCAGTTATTTGAAAATGAAATAATCTCCAAAATATCGCTATTTTTATAACAAGCCATAGAAAGTTGGTTGCAATTTCAGTTTAATCTACCAGGAAAGACAGAACAAATAATACAACAAATATTCTGGTTAAACTCAAATATACCAATTGATTAAAAACTAAATATATTTTTCAATAATAATAGAAAAAGTTATAATCTTTTTAAATGATCTCATAAATAGGACTGGTGGAGTTACGTCACACATGCAGCTAACAGAAATATATGGAAATGTCTGCTCCACCCAAAATTACAACCAACTAATCGCAGCATTACCGCAAAAATGGAAGAGGGAAGGGGAAAATGTAAGAATCTTGTCTGTTGGCCAAAATTGGTTAAAGAAAATTGTGATAAATAAAAAAAGTACACCAGTTTCATTTAAGAACCAAAGAATTGACAGCTGTGCCATGTACCGATTCCATGGCACATGGTTTATGAACTGATACGCAAAACAACGCCAGATTCAAGACATTAAATTATTCTAAGAAATTATTGCAACCAATAGAATGTTATATATATGTGGGTTACAACCATCCCAGCTCTGAATATTTAGCTGTGAAGGGACAAAATCATTAGATAATTTGTTTTGGTACTGTCCATGTAGCTTGTTTTTGGTCTCATGTCCAGGAATGGGTGAAGAAGTGCAACATTTACCTGGAACTAACTCTGCTGATAGCGCTACTGGGGGTTTGAAAAGTCATTGTCAGTCGATCAATAATAGAGTAATACTTTTAGCAACAAATAAAAATCTTTAATTTACAATCTGTAAAAACTATGAGAATAGAAAGTTTCAGAACTTTTGTGAAACATCACAGCACAGTTGAAAAATATATGGCAAATATAAATAAAACATGGATGGTGTTGGGGGATAGATGGAAGGGGTTGAGTGGAGATGAAGGGTGGGATTAAAAACAACAAGATAACGAATGTAAAATATACTGTGTACGTAAAATGTATATGGTTCGGAACATTTGTGAAACAGCAGTTAAAAATATATGGCAAGTAGAAATCAAGCTGGATGGGCTTCAGACATGGAGGGGTTGATGGTAGCTGAAGGATGGGATTCAAAACAAATAGAAGATAACTGTTGTAAGGTGCATTGTGCACATGAAATGAATATAATACTTATAAGCTGGAAGTAGAATCCTAAGTGTTGCTGTTCATTAGTTTACTCCAATTAGGAGAGGTTGGGTAGGGTTAGGGGAAATTAATAAAGGAACATATATATATTTTTAATGAAATACAAATAAAAAGTATTTGATCACATACTGCGCCATTAGCTGTTTGTAATTTAACATTTTGTGGAGAGAAGAGATATTTGTCTGAGACACTTCCTCACTGCTACTCAAAGGTAAATATGAGTGAAAAAGCTTTCTCCCATCAAACAAAAATGACTTGCCGTTAAGTGCTCATTAAAATTTGCCACATGATAAATGGACACTGTTGAGACTATTGCTAAATAGTGTGGTTTGGGTGCAATGATGGTCAAAGTCCTAAAGAGTGACTGCAAAAGCTTTATGCCTAATGCTTTTGCAATTATGTGGTTAGTCACTTGAGACAGGTCTGGTCCAATCAGTGAACCTAATCTTAGCAAGGAAAAAGTATATTGTTTAGGATGATGAACACAATATCCTGCTACATTTCCTGTTCAAACAGTAATTTAATAGAACACACAATGCAGGAATTAGAAAGCACTTACATAGAATTAAACATAATAAAACTTCTCACAAATTATAGTGTGCTAAAGTCAGTCTGTCTCCATGACGCATCATTGAATCCTTTAGATACTCTGACAAGGATGTGGGCACACTGACAAATCACCAGTGACTTGGTCAGGATTTAGACACAGATTCAGCCTTTAAAAGGCACAGAGAGGAAGAAATGTTGTAGCAATAGATGTTTTTCAGATTGGATTTGACAGCAACAGATTGTTCCCTTGTAGATTTAAGTCTGTTGAAATGTTATTCACCGGACAATAGCGCCTGAAAATCGTAACATGTTCTGTAAAATAGTGGACCATTAGGTATTTTTCAATAGAGTGGAAATGTTAATCGAAAAAACACTGACCGAGTCTCATCTCTGGAGTTGAGAGTGAATCTATTGCTTCATACAAATGTAATGTTAATTTGTCCACATTTCCAACCTTGCTATAATGCAGTTAATGATGGTTTCACACTGTCCTCAATCATTAGCTAGTAGCTATACTCCGAGACTATTGCTAAATATTGTGTCCCAGCAGGGCCATGCAAAGCAGTGACTAAGGCTGAGCCGAGTAGCAAACATTAGCTGGCATCAGTGGAGGCTCCTCGGAGGAGGAAGGGRAGGACCATCCTCCTCAGTGAATTTCATAAAAATAAAATTGTAAAACATAAAAGTTATCCTTTTTAGATAAACAATACTAAATATATTCACGTCACCAAATAATTGATTAAAACACACTGTTTTGCAATGAAGGTCTACAGTAGCCTCAACCACACTTTGTAGGGTAGCACCATGGTGTAGCCGGAGGACAGCTAGCTTCCATCCTCCTCTGGGTACATTGACTTCAATACAAAATCTAGGAGGGTCATGGTTCTCACCCCCTTCCATAGACTTACACAGTAATTATGACAACTTCCGGAGGACTTACTCCAACCTATCAGAGCTCTTGCAGCATGAACTGACATGTTGCCCACCTAATCAAAGGATCAGAGAATTAATCTATTACTGAAAGCATAAGCTACAGCTAGCTAGCACTGCATTGCATAAAATGTGGTGAGTAGTTGAATCAAAGAGAGAGAAAGACAATAGTTTAACAGTTTTGAACAAATTAATTTCTTATAAAATGAAGGAGAAGCAAGAGATAGAGAGAGTGATTTTGTTTTTAAACATTCAGTTTCACTTACTTAGCTAGCAAATGCAGTTAGCTAGTTTAGCCTTCTCAAACACCCTGCATAATTGTAGTGGGTTTATTAACGCGTTAGTTCTATTAGCTATGTTGCTATGACGTTTCTTCAGCTAATATGGTGACGACGATGTAGGCTGTGTGTAGCGGTTATGATATTGATTGGCTTGGAAAGTTTTTTTCACCTGGTCACATACAGTTGATGTGTTGTGCATTGAAGTTCACAAACGAAGGGCAAAAGGTGAGAGGAGGAGAGCTCATAGATGCGAGAAGGAATACAACGTGGATGCTATGAAAGTGTTTACGCGTTTACTGTGTTTACGCATGATCAGGGGTGTGTTCATTCCGCAGATTCCACAGTGCCTCTTTAACCTCAGGAGGCTGAAGAAATTTGGCTTGGCACCTAAAACCCTCACAACTTTTACAGATGCACAATAGAGAGCATCCTGTCGGGCTGTATCACCGCCTGGTACGGCAACTGCACCTCCCACAACTGCAGGGCTCTCCAGAGGGTGGTGTGGTCTGCACAACATGTCGTCAGGGGATAAACAACCTGCCCTCCAGGACACCTACAGCACCCGATGTCACAGGATGGCCAAAAAGATCATCAAGGACAATAACCACCCATGCCACTGCCTGTTCCCCCCGCTATCATCCAGAAGGCGAGATCAGTACAGTTGCATCAAAGCTGGGACCGAGAGACTGAAAAACAGCTTCTATCTCAAGGCCATCAGACTGTTAAATAGCCATCACTAGGCTGCCCCATATACAAAGACTTGAAATCACTGGCCATTTTAATAATGGTAAACTAGTCACTTTAATAATGTTTACATATTTTTCTTTACTCATCTCATTTGTATTCTATTCTACTGTATTTAKTCTATGCCACTCCGACATTGCTCGTACTAATATTTATATATTCCTTAATTCCATTATTTTACTTTTAGGTTGTGTGTATGGTGTGTATTGTTGTGAATTGTTAGATATTACTGCACTGTTGGAGCTAGAAACACAAGCATTTCGTTACACCCGCAATAACATCTGCTAAACATGTGTATGTGACAAATACAATTTGATTTGATTAGGTTGCAGCAACCTCATGATGCGTATAGGGAAAATTTGAGTATCACGTAGTAGCCATACCCATTAATGTTACATTGAACTTGGTGAATGGAATATGAATGACAGTCATCCAATATGCTGTAATAGTAATAAGGCCATGCTATTCTTAAACGGCACCGACCGCCACTGGCTGGTATTGACTGTCTCTAGAGACAGAGGCTCAGCTGCCATTCCTACTAGTGTACCTGGCTCCACCACCATTCATTCACCCAAAATCCTTAAACAGGTTAAACAGGGTCAGTCAGCCCTGACCTCTCAGCATAGACGTCAGCTGCTACTGTATCTCTGATTAACTCTCAGGTGTTGAAATATATCTCTGATTTAGGTAGCAGAGTTGCTGTTGCCCTAAAGCAATTCCCCCTCTCTTGAAACCCGAGTGCATTCAAGACATTTACACCACTTAGGGAAAAAAATGACAGACAAAAATAAAATGTATAACGAAACTGAATCTTGTGAAAAATAACTTTATAATTTTCCATTCAAGAACAGTACATCATAGAGTTGAGGAAGAGGTATACTATGCAAGGGGAAGAAAATCATACTACTTGATACCCATTGATACCCAACAGTAACTTAGAATTTACTAATACCAATTCATAACCAGCATTTTGTTCACTAAAATCTGAGACTGCATTGCACTATGACAGGTACAAGGTATTCACACATCAGCATACAGTTAGTTCAACCTGAAAATGTATTCCAGCTGAATATTGTATTGTGTTCATATTTTGTTTGGAATATATTTGAAATGAAACAGTATGCTGTAAAGCAGTAGTATTCAAACTTTTCCAGCGGGGACCCCATTTTATTGGCAATAATTTCTCGCGACACCACCCCAAATCTAAAGACACAACCTTAAAATCTGTACGTTGAGCTTTTTTTACAAGAAAAACTCATCTTTCATTCATTACATTTTAGTTTATCAAAATGAAACTTTTACCCAAAAACATTTCTAATTATCTTTCTCAAAAATATTTGTATATAGTCCCATGCAATAATCTGTACTCTTAATCTTTTGTTCCATTTTTTTTTATAAAAAACTTTTATTTAAGGGTTTCCCCAGTGGCGCAGCGGTCTAAGGCACTGCTTGAGGCGTCACTACAGACCCGGGTTCCATYCTAGTGTAACAGTTTAGCTTCCGTCCCTCTCTTGAACAACTACTTCAAAGGCTCAGAGCGAGTGACGTCACCACCGATTGAAACGCTATTAGCGCGCACCCCGCTAACTAGCTAGCCATTTCACATCGGTTACACTAGTCTGTATCACAACCGGCCGTGATTGGGAGTGGCCCAGCGTCGTCCGGGTTAGGGTATTGTTTGGCCCAGGGGGGGCTTTTCTTGGCTCATCGCATTCTAGCGACTACTTGTAGCGGGCCGGGCGCTTGCAGGCTTACTTACCTCTGTCGTCAGTTGAGCAGTGTTTCCTGGGACACACTGGCGTGGCTGGCTTCCGGGTTAAGTGGGCGGGTGTTAAGAAGCGCGGTTTGGTGGGTCATGTTTCGGAGGACGCATGACTCGACCTTCGCCTCCTGTGCCCGTTGGGGAGTTGCAGCGATGAGACAAGATCGAAATTGGGGAGAAAAAGGGGGTAAAAAAATAATTTTTGTCTGTCCTCATTGCAGTTCTCCCAAGACCTCACCAGGGGAAGCAACCAGACTTTGAACACCACTGCTGTAAAGCATATTAAGAGGCACCTAAAATTCCTGTAGAGCAATGTGGATTGTAAATAGCTAAAAAAGGTTGCTGAAACGCTGCCGATGGAATATAACAAACGATAGACAAACACATTTCTCCTCTGRAGTACACAGGGGGAAAAAAAGGAATAGAGTACAAAAAAAATATGAAATAATGAAATAAAGATGCCCTACATATATGAATGATTGTGCTTACTCATATCGATCATTCAGAGCTTTGGGATTTAGGTTCAGCTCTCAATCATCCTACTAAAGTGCATACAATACAGTAGTACCATTTTTTTATGCATACTGTAATACTGTACATGCATTTACGTTTTTTGGGTTATTCATGTCAGGAGTAGATTCAGTAATCATGTGCCTTTGGTGACATTAATGAGGAGTGGTAACAGCACATGGTTCAGCAACATCCACAACAATTGCCAATGCATGCAGATGGAAGGTGATTGTGAGAGATGGCTGATGGTTGTTATAGCTCTTGTTCTATATAATAGATGGCTGGATTGGCATTGTGTAATTGTCTTTGGTAGTCCACATGTGGTCCAGGTACTGTAGGTGGTCCAGGTACTGTAAAGGCATGCTTTACAGCTGAAACAGTTCGGTAGAGTTTGTGCATATGTGACGTTTTTGTACGTTTTGGACTTCGTTGAAGATTGTTTTGGCTGTTCAGCCACACAAGAAAAATTCTGGAGGCAAGCCGAAGTTCAGAGCCGAGGTCTACCCCACTTTGTCGGTGAATGGTCAACAATAGGGATTCTTCAATAACATTTTTGTTGTCATTCAACGAGACGACAAATTTTCATGCTATTTTTATATTGAAAAATACTGCACCAAACATCTTAGATGTAAAATTGCAGGACTAAGATCTCTTCGGCAAAAAAAAATCTAAATTAATGACAGATTTCTTGAGTTATCTTAAATTAATTCTGACTATTTTGAGGAAGTGTATACTGTCTACGGCATCTCAAATGGACAAACAGTAATATTGCTGCTATTTTCTCGTTTTTCAAGCGAAGGTCTTTTAACGGTAGTATGTGAGCACCCTCGTTCAGTTCAGCTAACTGGGTTTGGCTAGGCCAGCCGAACTGAAGCATGCTAACGCCTTAAGTCATATCATAGCACAAGTAAAGGGGAAGATTGATGACATCACATCAGACCATCAGACCAACTCTTTGAATTGTCTACAACACAAAAAAAACTATTTTGCTCCCCAAAAWWTKTTTTACCCTTAAGTGTGTGTACATTACTGTATTTAAACTTGGGATATTGTTTCTCAACAGGAAAAGTAATTTATTTTAAATCTGTAAATATTATGACGTACTGTATTTAGTGTTGTGAAATGCAGTGTAATGGTCAGGATATATTGAATACAAATGCTTAAAAAAACATGTAAGACTTCCATTTACCGACATGTGAGGCTTTACTTCTGGAACACCATAGGCAACTACATATTAACATGATTGATTAATAGTTTTTACTGGTCAGGTCACATGATCAAGAAAAAAGTGTTCCCTGACACGGAAAAAACTCCAGGGCCTTGGAAGAATTCATTTAACTCACTGGCCACTGCTTTGAAAACATTTATTTAGTGTGCAAAACCACACTGGTAACAGGGTTAACAATGTATTTATAGAGTATGTTGATGTAATGTATCGATGGCGTCTGCTAGATGACTAAAATGTAAATGGATGGCAAAGTTGTGAATTGATAGTCATAAATACGTGCAATGGAATAAATTAATATTTTACAGATATGTATTCTTTCTTTATTCATTTAGCTTTTCAGTGGGATTGGTTATAGCAATATCTTGCATGGAGTTTACTCATGCACTACAAGAATTATGCACGTAAAAGATGGGATGTATTAAATGTTATGTAATCAAAACATAAATTGTGTATAAATGTATTATATTATGAATGTTTTTATTACATGCGAAATATACTCCTATAAATGTATACTTTATAACATTTTAATTACAGATACTTGTGACATATTATACAGAGTGAACAGCTGGCAAAAGTAACATCCTGAAGAATTGAATAACTATACAAATGTAAACAAATGCCGGAAACAATCGAAGACTTGTGCATTCACACTAGCCTTGAGACAATCATATTCAGAATTTTCTGAACCTGATGTTCCACCTTAGATATTTATTATGATAAAGCATGTGAGGTAAGCTGTGACCACAGTTTACAAATGACACACAATAAAAATTGCAAGAATCAAAACGAGAAGTCCACTTCCCCTTCACTAGATCACATGGGGAGTTTCAGAATGAAAAATGGCAGTGAAGCTGAAATAACTAAAGTGGCTATGGTGCAGACAGTGAAGCCATATTGTGTAGCAAATTATTTACAAAGGGGTTATATAGTACAAAGAAAAATTATTATATTACAGTATTTATATAGACATTGAGTGAAATCTAAACACAATGTCCTCACAGCCTCAGCAGGATGCATCATACTCTGGTCTGTCTGCCATATAGAGCAGAGAATGCAGAATATAATATATACATTTATATGTACTAAATAACACTAACAACTTCATATATTCCATTATACATGAAAACTATCACCTAATATATCAAATATATTTGTATATTTCATATATTATAGAATATGTACATACAGATACATCAATAACAATGGAAAACTATTAGGCAAGTGAGGAAGGGAAGGTGCACACAAATGAACTTGGATTTGGTAAAAGAAAATGACGTTTTTTAGCACTGACCAATGATGTAGCAGTGGCAAAAACGCAGAGTCATGATGCTAGAATACCTCTTAAGTTTTTTTCATATGATGAGCACATATGATACAGAATACAGTGTTTCTCTTGTCAGAGGCTTGGCGACTAAATGAGGTGACTTACACCTGACTGACACAACTATACTGTGCAGAGGACATTGGCTCGTTTTAGCATTCACCACGTGAAGAGAACTCAAGACAGTATAGACATGTCTTTGAGGCCATTGAGGTACAAGCTGAACAGAAGAGATGGATAATGAATACTATGGGTATCAACTCTGTGAACCAGCTGTAAAGATTCATGTTTTCTGTATTGTACTGTAGATTCTGATGAATGAAAGCAGGAAAACTAAGTATGTGTTACTAGATAGCGTTAGGCATTATAGCCCATGTTATTGTTCTGAAACTGATGGTAGATAATAATTGGTGGTAATGGTATTTGGACTGTATGCTCTGGAGAAATGTTTTCTTGTTGATTTGTAATAGTGTGAGTAAACATGTAATAATGTTGCCAATTCATCAGAGTATGAAAAACATTTTAGTGCCTTCATGCAGGTCTACATTTAGATTGAACTGCAGCAATCCCCCTAACTGCACTGCAGCAATAATGGTCGCCATGAGTAGTCAAGTCGTATGAACATTTAAAGTGAACAAGACTACCTTTAAAGCAATAAATGAAACCCCTCTTTTTGCAGAAAAAAAACTGTTTACAAAAAATATAGTCACACAATCAACCTATGATTAAAAACAAGATTCTGTATGAAAAAGAAGTTAGTAAATCATATGGCAGTTATAATGCAAGACACTGGATGCAGCCTTGGTAGTACCGGCTGCAAGAGAAGTTACAGGGCACAACATAACTAAATGTTTCCGATCGGAACAACACCCATAACAAATTCTTCTACCTGTCGGCGGGCAGCTATTTGTTTTTGTCCCCACGGAAATATTTATCTGAACAATGGGTCACCCTACAGCCTAAGAATGTGAGTCACTACCTCATTTTAGACACCAACCTTACATTTAGACTCAAGTAAGCATTGTCAGTTTGGCATAGATATCCACACCAAAGAAGAAGGTCCACTTGACACATTAGTYACCTTCAAAGGCTGTAAACAATTTGTCGCGAAATGAAACGTCTACGTTGCATCTTCCCAACATCCATTCACTTCTTTTTCTTCTTCACCTCCTTCTCTCTCTTGTCTTTTTCATATTTGTTTTTCTCTGGTTTTGTTACACTGTCATATGATGGGGGAGAGGCTGTGGARGATGTCATGTCAGTTCTGTCTGAAGTAGAGATCTCGTTAAATTTGTCTATGACGAGAACCTCTTTATCAAGGAGCATCTTCTCTTTGTACATGGCAGAGGCCCGTTTAACAATACGTCTGAGCAGATATCGTCTGAAGGCTCTCTGAATTACCAGGGCAGACATGTCTTCTTGTTTGCGGCGTAGCGTGGTGGTGATGGGTTCGTAGGACACCTTGGAGGGGTTGGAGGCCATAAAGCGCTCCTCCATTTGACCCCGGAGGATGTCCAAGCCTTCGCCCTCACCCAGGACGCGCTTGGTGAAGGCAAACAGGATGTCCAGGCAGTGGATGCGCTCCCCACTCACCATGGGCAAATCCATGTAGATCAACTGGATCTTGTTGGGCTTAGAAATGCGTAGCGGGGGGTCCAAAGCATCAGCGAAGTCAGACAGCTTCTCATACTCCATGAACTGGGTGGCCCGTGCATCAAACTTCTCCCAGACCTCGTAGAACATCTCAAAGTCATCCTCGCTCAGGGGCTCAGCGCTCTCCTCAGTGGCCACACTGAAGTTCTCCAGGATGACAGCAATGTACATGTTGACCACAATGAGGAAACAGATTATGATGTAGCTCACGAAGAAGATAATGGCTACAAGGGGGTTCCCACAGTCTCCCCCCTTGTACTTGCTGCCTGGGTGCTCTTTACGGCTGTCACAGTCTGGCTCTCTCTTGTTTAGGATGGGTGCCAGCAGGCCGTCCCAGCCAGCTGACGTGGTGATCTGGAACAGGCAAATCATGCTGTTGCCAAATGTCTCAAAGTTGAACATGTCGTCAATCCCAGACTCCTTCCTGACGTATGCAAAGTTCGACATGCCAAAGATGGCATAGATAAACATCACTAAGAAGAGCAGGAGACCAATATTGAACAAGGCAGGAAGTGACATCATCAAAGCAAACAAGAGTGTACGGATTCCCTTGGCACTCTTGATGAGGCGAAGGATGCGACCAATCCGGGCCAGTCGAATGACTCGGAATAAGGTTGGTGAAACAAAGTACTTCTCTATCAGTTCAGACAGAAACATACCTGAAAGGACAGAGAATAATTACACRTAATAATCCCCAAAGCAGACTGTCAAATTGCAGTATTACAACTATGGAAATAGGTGAAAAATCTTACCAATTATCGACAGGATAACAACAATAAAGTCAAATACATTCCACCCAATGGTGAAGTAGTATTGGCGGAGTGAGAACATCTTCAGAACACACTCTCCGGTAAACATGACAATAAACACCAGGTTGATCTTGTAGAGAATTCCATCCATGTCGTCCGTCTGGTCGTCTGTCTCCACCATCATGGTGACCATATTAAGGCATATAAGAATCATGATGACAATGTCGAAGGCTTGCTTTGTAATGAAATCAAAGACATATCCTTGAAACTTGTTCTGGAGGAAACATAAGAAAGAAGCATTTTGAGAAACCAGGAAGTAGACATAGAGGTTCACGAAACAATGAACAAGTTAAAGAGTGGTATGACCCAAACTGTTCTCAGGGCAGTTCATAGGATTTGGATTTGGTGTTCATTTGTTCCCTCCAATTGGTATGATATATTATATTATGTTAGCTTACATAATTCATGGAATAGTGGTCGTACAATATCATACAAATTATAGGACGTATAGTATCATACGTCTTACCCGGTCGTACAATAGCATACTAATTGAATGAACTTATCAATCACTTGGAGGACTTATAGCATTATACATCTTTCTCTGAAAACCAGGTTTACTTGTTGCATTGTAACAACAAAGAAGCATTTCGGGGAGAATTTACATTGGTGGTTGGTGTCACGCCTTGATCTGTTTCACCTGTCCTTGTGCTTGTCTCGACCCCCCTCCAGGTGTCGCCCATCTTCCCCATTATCCCCTGGGTACTTATACCTGTGTTCTTTGTTTGTCTGTTGCCATTTTGTCTTGTTTGTCAAGTCAACCAGTGTTTTGTCTCAGCTCCTGCTTTTCCCCAGTCTCGCTTTTTCTCACTCTCCTGGTTTAGACCTTTGCCTGTCCTGTCTCTGAGCCCGCCTGCCTGACCACACTGCCTACCCTGTTGCTGTAATAAACACTGTTACTTCAACACAGTCTGCATTTGGGTCTTACCTGAAACGTGATAGTTGGAAGAACTAACGACAAATGTTAGGATAATTTATGTATAAGGTTACCAGAACTAAAACAACAAAGATTAGGAGAAAAATGTAAAAGGTTAGAAAAATGTGATTAAGCTTAGGAAAAGGATTAGGGGATGGGGAAGCTAAAATGCTACACTTGTCCCTGACGCAACTCGAACATGCAACCTTTGGATTGCCAGATTGTATACGTCCACCAACCTCCCAACTTTCGTTTCTGTCTAAAGTAACTAGACCATTAGTACATACCATACGTCTTAGAGGTGCAGAAAAATACGTATCGTATACTTCGTATGGCTTTGAGACAAGGCTGCATGACCTTACCGCTGGCCTAGGGATAGGCTTTTGGGGTTTCTTTGAGCCAAGCTTCTTCATAGCATTGTAATATTTCTTCTGTTCCTCTGTCATGAAGATGTCTTGACCTCCAAAGTAAAGAGGCAAGACAAACCTAGTTAAATTCCTGCAGCTCTTATACATTTCTAGTCCATTATTGAGGGGAGAAAATCATCAATACCTTAAATCAGAGAAGATGTATGCATGTATCATTGCCTGATTACTACAACATGAAATACTTATCTTTTTCTTTTGCTGATTGAAGTTGTCTATAATGACACCAATGAAGAGGTTGAGTGTAAAGAAGGATCCAAATATGATGAATACCACAAAGTACATATACATGTACAGATTAACTTCATAGTCGGGTTGATCTTCCAACTGTAATAGAATAGCATAGTATTACCATACATTATAGAACGGGTGGGTCTAATCCATAATGCTGATTGGTTAAAACCGTAATCCACCCGGTGTCTATTCCACAAGTTACCACTGGCTAAATCTATGACGTTAAAATGCCTATTTACTCTGTTCCATCTGACTGCACCGTCCCATCAGCCCAGCCAGGAACTTAATAAACTTGATCTCCACTATAAAAAGCATCTAGACATTATCTCACATTCCTTTTAGACTAACATTTCGTTTTCAACAGCAGAGATTTATATAAACCTTGTTGTCTGTCTCTCCGACATTTGCAACATTGTTTCAATATTCAAATTCTATCTCCAGCTCTCCCATAGTAATGAATGTGTTGGGAGCAGGGATGAGAGACAGGCAGGCAGCGTTTCTCAGCCAGTCGAAATCATGAATCAGCTGGTATCATTTTTATGAATAAATACAGTGCATTCAGAAAGTATTCAGACCACTTTACTTTTTCCACATGTTGTTATGTTACAGCCTTCTTCTAAAATTGATTAAATTAAACAAATCCTCATTAATCTACACACAATACCCCATAATGACAAAGTGAACACAGGTTTTTAGAAATCTTTGCAAGTTTATTAAAAATAAAAAACAGATACCTTATTTACATAAGTATTCAGAACCTTTGCTATGAGATTCAAAATTGAGCTCAGCTGCATCCTGTTTCCGTTGATCATCCTTGTGATGTTTCTACAACTTGATTGGAGTCCACCAGTGGTAAATTCAATTGATTGGACATGATTTGGAAAGGCACACACATGTATATATAAGGTCCCACATTTGTCTAGCAAAAACCAAGCCATGAGGTCGAAGGAATTGTCCGTAGAGCTCCAAGACAGGATTTTGTTAAGGCACAGATCAGGAGAAGGGTACCAACAACATTTCTGTAGCATTGAAGGTCCCCAAGAACCTTCAATGCATTCTTAAATGGAAGTTTGGTACCACCAAGACTCTTTCTAGAGCTGGCCGCCCAGCCAAACTGATCAATTGGGGGAGAAGGGCCTTGGTAAAGGAGGTGACCAGKAACCTGATGGTCACTCTGACAGAGCTCCAGAGTTCCTCTGTGGAGATGGGATAACCTTCCAGAAGGACAACCATCTCTGCAGCACTCGACCAATAAGGCCTTTATGGTAAAATGGCCAGACGGAAGCCAATCCTCAGTAAAAGACACATGGCAGCCCATTTGGAGTTTGCCAAAAGGCACCTAAAGGACTCTCAGACCATGAGAAACAAGATTCTCTGGTCTGATGAAACCAAGATTGAACTGTTTGGCCTGAATGCCAAGCGTCACGTCTTGATGAAACCTGGCATCATGAACRGATGAACGGAGCAAAGTACAGAGAGATCCTTGATGAAAACCTACTCCAGAGCGCTCAGGACCTCAGACTGGGGTGAAGGTTCACCTTCCAACAGGACAACGACCCTAAGCACAAAGCCAAGACAACGCAGGAGTGGCTTCGGGACAAGTCTCTGAATGTCCTTGAGTGGCCCAGCCAGAGCCCAGACGAACCCGATCAAACATCTCTGAAGAGACCTGAAAATAGCTGTGCAGCAACGCTTCCCATCCAAGCTTGTAGCATCATATCCAAGAAGACTTGAGGCTTTAATCACTGCCAAAGGTGCTTCAACAAATTACTGAGTAAAGGTTCTGAATAGTTATATAAATATTATATTCCAGATGTAATTTTTTTTATAAATTTGCAAGAATTTATAAAAACCTGTTTTTGCTTTGTCATTATGGGGTATTGTGTGTAGATTGATGAGGGAAAAAGAAAACAATCTTATACATTTTTGAATAAGGCTGTAACGTAACAAAATGTGGAAAAAGTCAAGGGGTCTGAATACTTTCCGAATACAGTGTACAAAGACATGTCAATTGAAAAAAGGTCAAACAAAACAAATCGCAGCTAATCTTTCCAGCTTCAGTTTGAAGTGATTGTGTTAGCTGTGTTGTTGGCGAGCTCCTCTGAACAACAGTGTCCTGAAGAGTGAGAATATTTTCTATGCCATGGGAAATTAGATCATTGTTATGGATGTATCCAAATAAATGTCTCTAGAAAACAGCTTAATCAAATGCAAATGCAGCTACTTTGTTGTTATTCTGGCTGCAATTTTTGAAGTGACTGTAAGTTAGCCGTAGTTGGCTAGCTAGCAAGCAAGRGATAAGAATGTTGCCAGCCAGTATGCAATGGACCATTTAGAACGAACGAACGACTGTCCTTAGATATTAAAAAACAAAAAGACTGAACAACTGGGTCGCGTCTCTAGCAACCGAACCGATAGAACGAATGTCCAGCTGGTTTGGATAGCAACCCTAGATTTGTGTCGGGACAATATCTTGTGGAAGGACTAAATTGTTTGAATAAATTAATCAAAATAACGATTTTTAATGAAATTATGTCAATCATTATTTGAATATGTTGGTAACCCGTTGTATAAAAGTGATAATGCCCTCAAAGCCGGTGTTTGCTATTGGCACGGTTTGCCGACACTCGACTTCATCCCATGCCTAACAACACCCGTGCCAATATATCATCCAAACACCAACTTCTCAGGTATTGTCGCTTAATTAACAACATCATACAAACAACAACACTATGATATATACATTGAAAATGTACAAACACAATCAGCCATTAGTCTGAAATGCCTTGTGAAAGGTATTCCTGAAAATACTTACATTGCGAGAGTCCACAGCTGCATACATGATGTCCATCCAGCCTTTGAATGTAGCCTCAGAGAAAGTAAGGAAAATGTTATTACTTAGTAGTGAAGACACTAGTTCAGAAGGTCATCGCCCGCACACAACTCATCTGCCCACACGGAATTGGTACAAAACCTTTGACATAGGTCCCCTCTCTGTCAATAACATATTTCTGGTGATATGAGAGAGAGCAGCTCACCACTTGTAACAGTGCCAGATATCCTGCCCCCACATTATCAAAGTTGATCTTCACATTCTTCCAGTAGGCACCTTCCAAAGCCAAACATTCTGTCTTGTTAGCTACGTCTCTGACTTTGAAGCGCTCCTGTGTGGTGATGTTGACACAATGGTAGTATTTCCCTGCAAACAGGTTGACGCCCATGATACTGAAGATGAGCCAGAAGATGAGGCAGACCAGCAGCACATTGAAGATGGAGGGGATGGCTCCGAGCAGAGCGTTGACCACCACCTGTAAGGATTCACACATGGCCTCAGTCTCAGATATAGGAGCATAGACGATATCTCATTGGGTAATGATGATCATTTTCAGAACTGACAAGAAATACTGTGGGCCACTTGTTGACTTTGGTGATGGTGAAAATAGGAAAACACATGAGTAAAGTGTTTAAATGGCAGTGTACACATCAGTCAAAACTCAACACAAGAATCACTAACACCACAGCTTATTAACAACAATGACAACAGCAAGGTGAGAAGCAAAGGAAAGAATAAGGAGAAGAGGGGGAATGTATCTGTAAAGGAGATACTGTAGGCTATGTTTACGTTTTAGTGAATTATATTTAGGCTAGTGGGGAAAAAACAAAACAGAAAAAACCTTGTAGAGGCAGGATGAAGTCACATAATTTGTTTACTGTAAATAAAAATACAAACACATAAATAGTGTTCACATTAAAGGCAGTCCCCCGCAGCAAGTAACATACAAACACAGTACCGTTTCAGAGAACATCAATATCGAGCCAGTGAAGCAATGAGAAGTCAGTCATACAGATGGGAGAATTCAGTGACAACCACGTGAGGAGAGACCGTCGTCACAGTACTGGTGGAAATCTAGCCAACCACAACATGCAAGAATCTGATCGATAAGAGCTACATTGATTATAGCAGTCGACACCCATCCTGCACATATGACATAAGCATCCAAACCCCTGGCTAGAGCTTGTATTGCACCGTAAAATATACATTCCAGTGAGAGTACCATACATGGTTAAGTGCAGTAGCCTCCAAGACTTCAGTTTGTTTACATTTTGTTTAAGTAAAGTGAATGCGTTTTCTGCGTCTTATTGATTCATTTTCAATAACGCTGACATCTTCTGATGAGTGCACATGGCCTGCCAGTGGGACTGACGGAAACTCTCATCCTGAAAACTAGGGTTGGGGTCGATTCCAGCCAATCAGTAAGTACASTGAAATTCCAATTCTCTTCAATGCTTTTTAAATGAGACAAATTTGGAATTGGAGTTTGGTTAACTTTCTGAATTGACTGGAATTCAAATGGAATTGACCCCAACCCTGCTGAAAACACATATAGCTGGAAAAGGAGGAATAGGAGAGGAAAGGTAACTCTAAATATACATGCATGGAGTGAGTGAACTTTACATTCTCCAGCTGTTGGGTTGCAGTGGACCTGAGTTTGACTACAGAGCTCTGTGCCCATGCAGGGCGCTGATGTCACGCTGGTAAAAGGCTGTGATGGTATGCACGGCGAAGCAACAGGACAGGGCTCTGGTCTGATGACTCTTACCCTCATGCCCTCGAAGCGGGACAGCGCTCTCAGGGGCCTCAGTGCTCGTAGAGTCCTCAGGGACTTGATGGCACTCAGCTCAGCGTAGCCCAGGGCATTGGCCACAAGGCTGACAAGAGACACCTGTAAACACAATGATGCCATGAGAAGAGACGTGAGAAGGACTGCCATGAGAAGGACTGGCTGGCACAGGCTTTCTCCTGGGCCTCAAACATATGTTTTAAACCAGGAAATAGGTCACTCCATCGCCTTAGCTACACGGCAGTAGCATTTCTACAATGAAACGTCAAGGCAATGTCTCAAAACAAGCTAATTGTGAACATTGCCAGACTGCATATATTTTGTGCAAGTGAAAAGGTCGTTTCAAAAGAAGACCTACGTCGACAATGAGGAAGTCCAGCCAGCACCAAGCGTTGGTGAAGTATTTGGCGAATCCATAGGCCACCCACTTCAGCAACATCTCCAGGATGAAGATGTAGGTGAAGACTTTGTCTGCAAACTCCAACACAGTCTTAATAGTCTTCCTCTTCTCGATGTAGATGTCCTCAAATGCCTTGATGTAAACACACTCAAATCAGATAATCCCGTCCTATACACCACAGTAATCTCACACACTGGAGTAGTAGCTGCTGCCTCATCAGATCTGTTGCCAGTTATTTCTGTGTCAAGGGATCACAGAATTGTCAATTACACAATACTGAGCCCGTTGAACAACAGAGCAGCTGCATGTGGTACTGCATTTCTACTCCTTTGTAGTTTCTCATAAGGGTCAGACAATGGAGGAGAATTTGCTGTCATTTGCGGAATTTGCTGTGAGCTGCTGTCAGAGCAGCTCACAGATCACTGCACCTGTACATAGCTCATCTGTAAATAGCCCATCCAATCCACCTCATCCCCATACTGTATGTATTTATTTATCTTGCTCCTTTACACCCAAGTATCTCAACTTGCACATTCATCCCCTGCACATCCTACCATTCCAGTGTTTAATTGCTATATTATAATTACTTTGCCACCATGGCCTATTTATTGCCTTACCTCTCTTATCCTACCTCATTTGCACATGCTGTATATAGATTTTGCTACTGTATTATTGATTGTATGTTTGTTTATTCCATGTGTAACTCTATGTTGTTGTATGTGTTGAACTGATTTGCTTTATCTTGGCCAGGTCGCAGTTGCAAATGAGAACTTGTTCTCAACTAGCCTACCTGGTTAAATAAAGGTGAAATACAATTTTTAAAATAATAATTTGCCAGCCCCCTCTGTCATACTCTCAGATCCTTCCCCGAATCATTACTTCCATACTTACCAGCGCTCCACTGCTGAGCAGGATCATGAAGATGATAAAGCTCTCAAACCAGTTGTGCTCCACTATCCTAAAACAAGTTTTTCTCAACGTCCACCACATCTTCCACTTGGCCTCATCAACGTTCACTTGGCAGCATTGGAATCTGCGGACACATCCTGAAAGCAGACAACATGTAGGCTAATTGGAACAGATGTTACAATTCAACTTATTTTCCCAAAAATGTGTGTCTTGTGTTTCTAGTTTCTTATCTTATCCATTCTATTTCTGGGTTCCAGCTTGTTATGCCTGAAGCTGTTCGCAAAAGACGATACCCACATCCTGAGACCTAGACTGTTGTATCTCTCACCATCAGTGAAGCAGCCTTCAGGTTCCATGGACTCCTCAGGCTCCATGTCCACCGAGCCCTCTCCCTCTCCTGGGGGCCTAATGTCCACTGTACTGCCCTCTGAGGAGCTCAGCGGATGGTCTTCAGATAGCTGCTGCAAGGGGAGCCAAGCCAGAGCAACATTAGCACAGCACACCCATGACAGGGCCTGGGACACTTGCATCTGCCCGGGAGCTGACATACTGAGCCTCATTACAATGGGTCACCCAGTGATGCAAGGGTACTGCCATATGTAAGCTCACAGGGTCTGTCTCTTTGTCTAGAGTTGTATATCATTTCATGCAGAATCAATCAAAATTACCTACAGACTTAGAAGATGAGACACGTAATAGTTTGGAAAGTCAAATTGCATGCTAACACATGCATAAGCGCTGTTGAAATATATTTTTGTATCTTAATAAAGGCTGTAGGTAAAAATGATTTCACTTTAGTCATATGGCATGCGTTCTCTAAAAGTGTATGTTTGAACCAAGCCTGTGATCTAAATTATAGAACATGTGTGCTCCAGTATTTTCATGTCCAGGACTTTTTGACCCCAACAAACTGGTCTTTCCCCCTTCACATTTTCCTCATTGACATGAAAACACATATGTCCAGTTGCTAAGCAGTAGACAAGCCTTAGTCATTTCAAGAAGAGGGTAGCCTGCATTAGCTTAACAGCAGATATAACAGTGTTGTGCACTTTAACCAAGACAGGCATTAAGGAGTCCGCATTCCAGGCTAGTGTCAGATTAGAACCACCTGATCACGCATTAAACACCCGAGACAAGATAACTTGAGAGAGTAATGTGATCATACTGGGGAAACAATTAATAGAAAATAGAATAGAAAACTCAGCGCTTAGAACACTTCCAAATACAGTGTAAGATCTAGAGGACTAACATCTGCTAACCATGTGGATGTGACCAATACAATTTGATTTGGAAAGCTGCTTTTAGGAGAGGTGTGCTGGATTACAAGGAATAGCAGCCTCCCCATGCAATGATGTCAAGCATCTAATACTGTTGACAATATTCAAAGATGTGCCAGTTTTTCCAATAATTAAGCTTATTCAACGTCTCTCCTCAAGCACTTTGTATCTTTCTACTAGGTGTGTCTTCCAACAGCCTTGAACTGAGAGCAGCCTTGCGTTAATGCCTTTCTGGGGAGTACAGTAGCACTGAGCTGTCATGGGACCCAGCTAATGCAGAATGGTGAATGATGTAAGCATGCTACGATGATATATGCGCTGGGAATACTCCGTTTGACTAAGCTACCGCAATCACACAGATGTTTGACCTTCAATTTAGGTACTATTGTAGGCACTACGATATCTTCTCATTTCCACATACAGTCTACTCTACTATCTGTTAGTAGCTCAAGAAGTTGCACCTCTTTTGGACTTGAACTTATTCAGGTACCGAAGTCAAATATAATTAGTCGTTACTATATACAGTAAGTACACGCTTTGAAAAATGCTATCTAGAACCTAAAAGGGTTCTTCAGCTGTCCTCATAGGAAAAGCCGTTGGTTCCAGGTAGAACCCTTTTGGTATACTTGGAACCAAAAAGGGTTCTCCTATTTTTTCCCTGAGTGTAATATGTTCTGTATTCTTACCTGCACTATCATTAATAACGAGTATGCCTACTAGCAACAACATTCATTTTTGGAAACCCAGCTGATTGAAATAATGATGGTCCTCTTAAAAACCAGCATTTGTAATCACCTGCTTTCATCATTCCATTATGGATCCTATTTGCCAAATGAAAATGCCATAGTAAATGTTCGGGCTGTGAACCATTCCTCCAATAAATGTTGACCGTCAAAATCCATTACTCTACAGCATATAAGTCAAATTTGTCAAATTCCAGGTGATCTCTGGCTGCTGAAAAATCCACCCCCAAAAACTAAACCAAACTAAAGGGACAAAACTAATAATAATCATGGGTTGATCTGTGGATGGAAATGGTGGTTTTGCTCATTCATTTAAAAAAAAGAAAGCATTGCAAAGAAGCCATAAAATAATCAGGGTWGGCAGCATCAGAACGGCTGCTGAACGTATATAAAAATGAAGTAGGGAGTAAAGTATGATCAAGCAGAAACAAACATAGATGATCAATCTAATAAAAAGGTTGTTCTTTGTTGGTAAATGGAATAGGCAATCTCCATGGTTAGTGTTATGTACAATAAAGTGGTCTTACAAGTCTCCTCTCATTGAAAACCTTGAGAGCGTCTGTGAAACAGCTGCAATAACAAATGGGGTTAAGTGTGGTAAGTTACTGTGCCACATGCTACCTTGTATGGAAGCAAAGAAAGTTAGTCACATATTAACATCTCAAAAAGTACATTTACAAGTGAAGGAAATACAATCTCACCAAATTCCCAACAGTCATTATTGTTAAACGAGAAATAGTAATTACAGTACCATAACAACACAAACAGCACAGTACAACAACATCAGCAAAATAAAACTGTAACCCAGTGACATTTTATGATTGTCTGACTGCAATGTTACCATAGATACTAATTGACACTCCGTTTGCACCATGTTCTGGGGGAGAGTGAGAGCTGAAATGGGCCTTTTTACAACTCAATGCAATAAAGYTCCCTAAAGAGGAGGATGTAGCTGCAGAAGGTTCCGATTTAAATGGCACATAATGTCATCTGAAGACGAGGATTCTCTTGTCTCTGTGGCCTCTCCTCATTAAAGGGTTGTTGTATAAGGATCCATAATGTCACATGCTCATACTTGGCTTGCCCTGTAGCGTGGGTTAAGTGCACCGGCATGGAACATTCTACTTATCTGAAACAGCGAATGTATCCGCAGAGGACCACACCACAGCCAATATCTGAATCGGTCTTCATCCATCATTCATATTCTATTTGTCTGGCTCCATTCTGCCAGAACATAAAACCAAAAGCCGTAGAGACATCGGAGTCTTACAGGAACATGTCAAAGTAATCACTAATGGCCCAAGCCTAAGAGACCCCTCTGTTAGGCAGATCTGCGAAATGACCTCTACTCACATGTCTGTCTTTGACATCAATACTGTAAATGATCTAGAACTGTGATAAGGGTCTTGGAGGGACTAAGTGTTTATGTCCCCAGGATAAAAAGTGATCATTTCATGCAGCGCATATCGAGAGATTTAAGACCAGAAGAAACCAGGTGTTAACGTTAATGTGGTTGGTAATGGCATGGAAACACAACCTATCTCTAAAGGGTTTGGCTCGTGAGACGGCTTTGAAATACATCTTCATCATCAAAGCTTTATTATTAAAAGATCAAGTTTGGGAGCAGTAAAACAGTGAGCGGACATCACCTTTTTATCTATGTATTGTGTAGGCCTACAATATTATAGCCAGCTCCCGTTTTGGGCCATATGCCCATCATGCAACGAGAGATCAGATAATGCTGGTGACCCTTGTATTTATTTTCCTATAACAATTGCTTGTTTTCCATTTCATATGATTAAAAACCAAGCCCTCAATAGGCCTATACATTCTTAGGAAAAAAAGTGCTATCTAGAACCTAAAAGAGTTCTTCGGCTGTCCCCATATAAGAACCCTTTGAAGGACCCTTTTTGGTTCCAGAAAGAACCATTTTGGTTCCAGGTAGAACCCTTTTGGGTTCCATATGCATCCCTTTCCACAGAGGGTTCTACATGGAACCCAAAAAGGGTTCTACCTGGAATCAAAACGGGTTCTCCTATGGGGACAACCGAAAACTCTTTTGGAAACCTTTTTTCTAAGAGTGTAGGCTATAGCGAAGGCTGGTTCAACAGCAATCCATTGTCTTTTTTTATCCTGTCGATTTTATGATATCACGCTTCTGACCCCAAGCTATTTACAACTATTGTTGTTGTTTGAAAAAAAAAATGGACATCTTGTTTTTTGTTTAATTTTATTAAAAAACGAATTTGGCGCATGTAACAAATAACAATTTTGAATTCACCATCCTGGCTTTATGGTGAACGTCCAGCTCACATGCAATGCAATTTAGGAGCCGTCTGCTATTTCTGGAGAAGTGTGAATGTTTATAAAGCATTATATTTGGGAGCAGCATAACGTTCAGTGGACATTCTCTTAATATTGGTTCTTTGTCCAGATTCTGTGGAAAGTTGGATGTGCGTAAAAGCCTCCATTGTCTGAGTTGCCTTAATATTATATGCACACGGGGAGAAATGATGGTGCCTGTAACTGTATTTAGACATAACCTACAGTATTTAGACATAACCTACAGTATTTAGACATAACCTACTGTATTTAGACAACCTACTGTATTTAGACATAACCTACTGTATTTAGACATAACCTACAGTATTTAAAACAAGTTGTTGTTTTGTCTTGATTAGAATTTGATAGAATTATTGACTCTCTTTTGAAGCCTTATCAATAGTGAATTTAATATTGTTTCTTGACAACGTTTGGTAATTCCATGGCTCAGACATGGCCGACATAATGCAATTGAACAATATATTTCCATGTTGAAGCCATGTAATTAGGCTTCTTACAATGTGGACAGCAAACACGTAGCAAAGATGGGATAGGCCTACATACATTTTGTTATTTTGTTTCCGTAGGGTATTTAACAAATTAGGCAATAGCGGACTAACAATGGAATTGGAGTTGATGACAACGCAATACATAAAAGACCATAAAAACACATCCTGAAGTAACCACATATTTAGACATGGAGCCGTTTCTGATTGGCCAGTTAGGGTTCAAGCCTTGACATATCTACAACTTGTTTTTTCATCAAAACCCAACCCTTTCGCACCACCGCTAGCTGCTACTAAATATTTCTGACACCCCCCCAAACCTATACCGCCAGCGCAAAGATTCACCATTGCGTTAGGTTTGTTAAAATACAGCCCTGAGAGTGTTTATGTTAGCTCCCTGGTACATATGAGTCACTGCAGCTCTTCTACCTCCCTAACCGACAATTGATTAACACGCCAGTGAGTGAACAGTGGGTGGCAGGCCAGCAACCCCCTCTTTATAAGCTCTAATGTGCCAAACAAGCACACTATGATTACATTTGACCATCACCTGGCTCTGGCTGTCACAATTTGCAGCAGAGGAGGCTGGTGGGAGGAGCCATAGGAGGATGGGCTCATTGTAATGGCTGTAATGGAATGAATGGAATGGTATTGAATGGAAACCACGTTTGACTCCTTTCCATTTTTTACATTTCAATGTGTCCGTCCTCCTATAGTTCCCCCCACCAGCCTCCTCTGGTTTTCAGATACTACATCAGTGCAATAATCTCTAATGAGTCATTCTAATGTAAATGTTTTAAATAATGTGTACAAACAACAGCAAACAAGCAGATTTGCATAACATCACGGTCCTTTTTTTAAAGCTCATAACGTCGCCGTCCATTTTTCAAATCCTTAACCTAGATCATCTCTTGATTTCAAACTATGTACAAGAATCTGAGACTGTGAACTACTTCCACATTGTTCCACATAGAATCATGCTCACCTCTTTGCTTTCCTCTATGTCCGAGGAATCGCTGCTGAAGTCCTCAGTGTTGAGGTCCGACTCTCCCACAGCGATGGGCACCGTGACGGTCAGGCTGGCGTTGTGGATGAACGGCATATAGTCAGTGTTGTCATTCATTATGTACTTCCCTGCTGCATTGCTGCCCACCCCCACTCCCAACCCACTGGTGGCGCCATTGCCACCCTTTATGTAATCGGGGTCTTTCATGATCTCCACAGTGGTGTGGTTGGAGTTCCAGTTGGTCCCCATGGTTTTGTGGAGGTCATCCAGGGTCTTGTCCTCGTTCAGGCTCCTCTTCTTCTTCCTCAGACAGATGCTTTGGAAAGAGCGGCGCACCAAGGCCTTGACGAAGGCGATGCCCTGGTGGATGCGGCCTATGGCCACCGTCAGATTGTTCATCTCGCTGTCATCATCCGTGGCCGCCAGGTTATCAGCACTGAACGAGCTCAGCAGCAAGGCCAGGAACAGATTCAGGACCTGCCACACACACACGCACACAAACACACGCACAACTGATGGTTTAAAGTTACTGTAATTGATTTACGGTGGATTAACAGTGTTGTTAACAGTCATACGGAGATACAGTAGAGCTGAAAACGTACCACTAGGTTCCCGATGACCATGACCATCAGGAAGACGATGAGACACATGCTCTGACCAGCCACCTCCATACAGTCCCACATGGTCTCGATCCACTCCCCACACAGCACCCGGAACACAATCAGGAAGGAGTGGAAGAAGTCATGCATGTGCCAGCGGGGCAGTGTGCAGTCTGTAGAGATCTTACACACACAGTCTCTGTAGCTCTTCCCAAAAAGCTGCATGCCCACCACGGCGAAGATGAAGACAATGATGGCCAGTACGAGGGTGAGATTACCCAGAGCCCCCACTGAGTTACCAATGATCTTGATCAGCATGTTCAGTGTAGGCCAAGACTTGGCCAGTTTGAATACTCTCAGCTGCATACAAAGAGAAGAACGGGATTAATATTAATTTCTATTCCAATATGTTGACAGTCAACTTTTATACCAGTGATTATTGACTGAACATGCAGCATTTTGGATGCTGTGCTGGAGTGTCGATGCTCTTACCAATCGGAATGATCTGAGGACAGACATTCCAGACACGTTGGCCAAGCCAAGCTCCATCAAGCTCAAACTGACAATGATACCATCAAATATATTCCAGCCTTCCTGAAAATAAATGTATGGATCCAAAGCAATAATCTTGAAACACATCTCAGCTGTGAAGATACCTGTGAACACCTGAGTAAAACAACACACAAGAATAGTGACAACAGTAATTAACATGTCATGTGCTTAAAATGGCCAATTTTAAAGTGATATGGCAAAAACAAATGACATGTGACTGCGTACCAGGTTTCCCACATAAAGCATGGTGTTGAACTCCCCAGACATTGGGTAATGCTCCATAGCCATGAACACTGTGTTCATAACAATACATATGGTGATAGCTAGGTCTACAAACGGGTCCATCACGATCATATTGACTATTTTCTTGATCCTCAGCCACTTCGGACAACAGTCCCAGATGAGGAAGGTGTTGGCAAACTTGTACCAGCAAGGAGGGCACTTCTGTCTCGATTCTTCAAGTTCTGATACATATAGAGGAGAAATAACAGAGAAATATTTGTTTTATGAATGTGTTCTCATTTTGTCTATTCATGCTATTTGTTCTAGGGGGTGTATGGGGTATGGTATAGTCGTACACACCTTCCATAGTGTTGGTTATAACACTAGCTACACTGAGCGCCCTCTGTCTGGCAACGGGGTCTTCCAGGAAGTCCATAGAGGCCTGGTACGATCCATATCGGGCCGTTCTATACTCTGTCTCCGTCGGGTTTTCCTGGAGTTACATCATTTGGAAGCATTATCAATGTATTAATAAGTCATCACAAACCAATTGCATCAGCAATATTCTGTATCTCAGCACAATGTAAACACCAAAGATGGCCATGTTCAAGGGCCAATTCATCTCTTAACCAGGAAGTCATTTATCTGTTCAACCAAAAAATACTGTATTTCTAATCACATCAACAGACATTTTTTCATAGTTTCTTATCTATATGGAATAAATAAAAATCTATATGAAAATCCAAACCTGTTTTATACTGCCTTATATTTATTATTTTTAACAAAATGTAATCTTTAGCGTGTAACTGTATGTAAATATACCATAAGTAATGTTTAGGTAGTCAAGGAGAGAAAGAAGGAAGAGAGAGAAGGAAAGGAACAAGATGCACACTACAAGACCACAGCAGAGCTAGAGTAGAGGCACGGCAGACGGAGACAGAACAGAACTGGTTTAGAGACAGCAGAACAGAACTGGTTTAGAGACAGCAGAACAGAACTGGTTTAGAGACAGCAGAACATAACTGGTTTAGAGACAGCAGAACATAACTGGTTTAGGCCATCCAGGCTAAACTACACTTCCTTGCATTGTCATCAGTAGAGGCCTTATCTACTGTCACCTCTGGCAGAAGGAGTCCCTCAGGTGACCTGGGGAGTGAAGCCCCGCCCACTAGGGACACCACCCCGTTGCAGTCGACGGAGCTGTGCATCTTCCCATTTGCTGGCAGCAGGACGTGTGATGGCATGCTGTTCTGGCTCACGTTACTGGAGCGCCGGTCGCTCCGCCGAGGGACAAACAGAGAGCCCCGGCGACTGTCGTTGTCCTCGAAAGTGCTGTTCTCGTCGTCGGCAAAGTCGTTCTCCGAGCCTATGTCCCGCGCACGGTCCCGGAAGCTGTAGAGGCTAGCCCGGCTGTTCCGTCTGGACGAGAACAGGGGTCCGCGGATACTCAGGAAGGACTGGGAGAAAAATACATTCCTCAGTGCCTGTCACTGGCATAAGCATGGGTTGAGAAGTGGAGTAATTTAAGATGGAAGAATGGGTCCTGCAGAGGGTGATTGTGATGAAGATGATGCAATGATGTTGATTATCTAGAGCAGTGGTTCCCAAACTTTTTATAGTCCCGTACCCCTTCAAACATTCACCCTCCACCTGCATACCCCCTCTAGCACCAGGGTCAGCGGACTCTCAAATGTTTTTTGGTAAGCCTGCCACACACACACACAATACGATACATAAGAATGAGTGGGAGTTTTTCTCACAACCCGGCTCGTGGGAAGTGACAAAGAGCTCTTATAGGACCAGGGCACAAATAATAATATAATAATAATCAATAATGTTGCTCTTTATTTAGCCATCTTACATATAAATCCTTATTTGTTCATCAAAAATGGTGAATAACTCACCACAGGTTAATGAGAAGGGTGTGCTTGAAAGGATGCACATAACTGCAATGTTGGGTTGTATTGGAGAGAGTCTCAGTTTTTGTCACGATCGTCGTATGGAATGGACCAAGGTGCAGCGTGGTGAGTGTACATTTTTCTTTATTTTGCAAATGTCGCCAACAAAACAATAATACAACAAAAACTAACGTGAAGCTCCGTAAGGCTATACATGCACAAACGAAGACAACTACCCACAACTACCAAAAGGAAAAAAGGCTGCCTAAGTATGATTCTCAATCAGAGACAACGATAGACAGCTGTCCCTGATTGAGAACCATACCCGGCCAAAACATAGAAACAAACAACATAGAATGCTCACCCCAAATCACACCCTGACCTAACCAAATAGAGAAATAAAACGTCCCTCTAAGGTCAGGGCGTGGCAGTTTTAAATAATTTCCCACACACAGTCTGTGCCTGTATTTAGTTTTCATGCTAGTGAGGGCCGAGAATCTACTCTCACATAAGTACGTGGTTGCAAAGGACATCAGTGTCATAACAGCGCGATTTTCCAAGGCAAGAAACTCTGAGCGCAGCCCTATCCAGAAATCTGTCAGTGGCTTCTGATTAAAATACATTTTCACAGAACCGCTTGTTGCAATTTCGATGAGGTTCTCTTGTTCAGTTATCGGTAAGTGGACTGGAGGCAGGGCATAAAAGGGATAACAAATCCAGTTGTTTGTGTCATCCGTTTCGGAAAAGTACCTGCTTAATTGCGCACCCAGCTCACTCAGGTGCTTCGCTATATCATATTTGACATTGTCCGTAAGCTTAAGTTCATTTGCACACAAAAAATCATACAATGATGGAAAGACCTGTGTGTTGTCCTTGCTAATGCAGACAGTAAAGAGCTCCAACTTCTTAATCATAGCCTCAATTTTGTCCCGCACATTGAATACAGTTGCGGAGAGTCCCTGTAATCCCAGATTCAGATTATTCAGGCGAGAAAAAACATCATCCAGGTAGGCAAAGTCGTGTGAGAAACTCGTCATCATGCAAGCGGTCAGACAAGTGAAAATTATGGTCAGTAAAGAAAACTTTAAGCTCATCTCTCAATTCCAAAAAACGTGTCAATACTTTGCCCCTTGATAACCAGCGTACTTCTGTATGTTGTAAAAGCATTACATTGCATAAGCAGAAAATACACGAGAGTTCAGGGGCCTTGATTTAACAAAGTTAACCATTTTCACTGTAGTGCCCAAAACATCTTTCAAGCTGTCAGGCATTCCCTTGGCAGCAAGAGCCTCTCGGTGGATGCTGCAGTGTACCCAAGTGGCGTCGGGAGCAACTGCTTGCACGTGCGTTACCACTCCACTATGTCTCCCTGTCATGGCTTTTGCGCCATCAGTACAGATACCAACACATCTTGACCACCAAAGTCCATTTGATGTCACAAAGATGTCCAGTACATAAAAAATATCCTCTACTGTTGTCCTGGTTTCCAGTGGTTAGCAGAMGAGGATATTTTCCTTAATAGACCCCCCATAAACATAACGGACATATACCAGGAGCTGTGCCAGGCCCGCCATGTCTGTTGACAGCTGTAACGTATAGAATTCACTGGCTTGTATGCGAAGCAGAAATTGTTTCAAAATATCTCCTGCCATGTCACCGAGGCGTCGTGAAACAGTGTTGTTTGATGAAGGCATTGTCTGTATAGTTTTTGTTGGCCTTTTCCCCCAGCATTGTCCCATCCATATCCGTGGTAGCAGGAAGAATGAAGTCCTCCACAATAGTATGGGGCTTGCCTGTCCTAGCCACTCGGTAGCTCACCATATAAGATGCTTCTAGCCCCTTCTTATTATTGGTATCTGTTGCTTTTATACGTCTTACTACTCGAAAGTTGTCTTTATTCTCGCWAAAAAAACTCCTGTGGCTTATTTTTCAAATTGTCATGTTTCGTTTCTAAATGTCTGCGCAAGAGTGAATGTTTCCCTCGAGAGAGTAACAGTTAATGTGATTGGATGTTAATTATTTGCCACGTCTACCTGTATTTGACATTGTGTTGTTATTTCGCTGAACAGTAGATGGTTTCATTTTATTTTTTGCAGTGAAATGAGGGTACTCAGGTGGGAAAAAAACCTCACCCAATGTATAGCCCCGTTGGAAAATATAAATGTACTGTTTGAAAATGTGAAGAGAAAAAAACATATTTTTAAATGGCGTACCCCCGACGGCATTGTGCGTACCCCAGTTTGGGAATACCTGATCTAGAAGATGACCTCAGGGATAATATAAAAGGAAATGTGCAAGAGCACAATGAAGAGGATAATGATGGTAATGACGACAAGCACAATCCTGTTGCCTTTGCTGATGAGGATGATGAGGAGGATGCTGATGAGGAAGATAGTGATTACGATGATAATACAATTGAAAGATGACGGTGCTGCTGAAAATGGAGATGATAGGGTAGCGTTGATATTGATAATGCCGAAAATAATAATGATGATGAGATGAATAGATTCACTAAGGAGTGTGTAGCATGCACAACAATTCTCCAATACAGCGAACACACATGATTTTGATAGCCAAAGGTAAAGGTAGGGTAAAGCAGTATGATAAATTATCCTGACCTGGTATGGTGTTGAACAGCTCATGTCATAGTTGTGCAGGTTAGAGGCATCCATGGAGAAGCGGAAGTGACTCTTTTTCATACTGCTTTCGGACTCAGACCTGTGACACTTGTCATTGTCCTCTCTCTCCTCCTCCTCCCTCTGCTTCCTCTTCTTGCGCCTGTTGCGCCTCTCTTTGGCGCTCTTGGAGCTGAGTTTGGAGGCCTCTGAGGAGGTCTCAGTGAGGTCCCCTCTCTCACTGAATTCCCCACTCTCAGCTGCCATCACCGTTGCCGCCGCCTGTAAACCAATCAACACACCTAAGCTATGGTTGTCAGGGGAAACACGTGACTCAGCAGGGCAACACGTCAGAAATAGACACAATAGGCTATTAAATGCCTTCTAAATTTAGATTAAAATACATTTACCTTTGAATACCTTTGAACATTTGTTATCTGAATTCTTTAAAAAATCTTGTCCATTTTCAGTTTAAGATAAATAAGAATATGAAGAGTATATTTCCAAAATGCTATATCCATTAGTTTTTCACATTTGTGTTTTTTCACTGGAAATGATTGTTTATGGGTGCCTTCATATGTGTGTAAAACTGCTGAGCGTGAAAAACTCAGCAGCGTTGCAGTTCTTGATACAAACCAGTGCACCTGGCACCTACTACCATACCCCATTCAAAGTTACATAAATATGTTGCCTTGCCCATTCACCCTCTGAATGGCACACATACACAATCCATGTCTCAATTGTGTCAAGGCTTAAAAATCCTTCTTTAACCTGTCTCCTCCCCTTCATCTACACTGATTGAAGTGGATTTAACAAGTGAAACAAATCAATAAGGGATCATAGCTTTCATCTGTATTCACCTGGTCAGTCTACGTCATGGAAATCATGTTTTGTACACTCAGTGTATATCTATTGTTTAGCTGGAATGGAATGTTCGTATCCTCTATATTTGACTGTAATATGTGGTTGTTTTACCAAGCTATCTTAAGAGGAATGCATGTATTGCTCTGGATAAGAAATGTTTGCAAAATTCGTTTTAAAATATTAATGTCACAAATGTATCATTTGTACAGCTCTATTATAAATGCCATTAGTTGTTACATTTGACTGTGTAAAACCTAGCAGTACTACTTATTTCTCTAAGAATGAGGCAGATATCTACCATTTTGCTAAAAAAATACATGATTATTTGTCTCTCTGAAATGAAACCATCAAGCGATAGATTTTAAACAAATACATGTCTGTCACTGAACAATTAGATAGTGGAAAAAACACACCCATCTCTTTCATCATTTCTTTAAACAACAAAAGGTAATTTACCTACATTTCTGAAAATGGATATATAGCTTTTAGGAATGAAACTCTTCATATATCACTAGCAATGTAAATGACTATTAAAGGAATTCCATGGTTGTTGTAATTAATGAGTGTGCTGTAATGTTTGGCATATAGAGTTGAAATGGGGGATATCCTGTACCTGTGCATCCTCCTGCTGTCTCCTCAGCTGCTCCAGCATGGCTTGGAACTCCTCCTCCTTCTTCTGAGCCTCCTCCATGGTGGCCTGGTTCTGCTCGTCGTACGCCATGGCAACCACAGCCAGGATCAGGTTGATCAGGTAGAAGGAGCCCAGGAAGATGACCAGCACAAAGAAGATCATATACGGCTTCCCAGCAGCCCGCAGGGTCTGGAAGAGGAACAACACCTCTTGTGACACATTTCTTACAACCTCTTCGAACATATCTCCAAAGTAAATCACCAGTCTTTCGTATTACACCTCGTATAACATATCTCTTTTGAGAGGATGCTAGTAGAACCCTAAAAGGACCATGATAAAACATGCATAAAATGTCTGCTCACGTAACAAGCAATTTGGAACATGCACATTAACCCTGTGACATTGCACACCTGATCTGGGGTATTGTTCTGTATTATTTGCTCAGAATGCTTCGCTGATCTCTCTATTCAAGGGACAACAATGCATTCAAAAAGACATGTTGTCTTTGCTTTAGTCATGATGCGCCAAATCTTTGTTTCTTTGAGCAGAAATGCACCTGCCCTCCATTAGGAGGTTGTTTGAACAGGGGACTGGCAATCTTCTTTTTGATTTCTGTTTTGTAATGGGAGAATGTACTCATTTTCATCACACAGCAAATGATGCCTGTCTTTGTGTTTTCAAGAGAACCTGTACCCATCAAGTTAAACATGTCACAAACTAGGGCCAGGATCTATTTTAACAAACCTAACGCATTGGTAAATCTAAGCACGGACGGTAGTGCCATACGTCCAGGGTGTGTCAGAAATATTGTTGCTGTTTTCACAGTCGTTATTTTGAGCGCAATAGCTGGCGGTGGTGTAGGTGTGACGAGGGCTTGGCCACTCACTATCCAATCAAGGTGTTCCATGGCTTATTACTGCTTTTGTCTCAAGTTCTGCAGGTCTTTGTGTTGTTATCAACTCCAATTCGGCTGGGGACACGGAATATTCTGGTCCTAGTCCATTGTTGATTGATCCTACGGTTTATTAAATAGCATAGGTTACAGTAACAAGGGATAGCAACAGTAAAAAAATAAATAAACATCTAGTGGTTGCTCAATATGGTTGGAGTGTTGACAGTCAACATTGTTGTAGTTGGCTTCAATGAGTATAGGCCTTAACGCATCGCACTTCTCAAGTAAAAATGACTAGGCTCCCGTAAATTGTGCTGTATGTGCGAGGCACGTTCTCAATAAGCAAGATGATGCCTAGTCATTATATAGCCTGCCATTATAGGACAGCACTATTTGAATAGCCTATGTTTGGAGGAGCGTATCTGGTAACCGGACAAGAGGCTGGTTACGTATCTGGTAACCGGACAAGAGGCTGGTTACGTATCTGGTAACCGGACAAGAGGCTGGTTACGTATCTGGTAACCGGACAAGAGGCTGGTTA
>NC_036875.1:10726555-10728673 GCF_002910315.2 Salvelinus sp. IW2-2015 | reverse complement strand
TACGTATCTGGTAACCGGACAATGGGGATGGTTACGTATCTGGTAACCGGACAATGGGGATGGTTACGTATCTGGTAACCGGACAATGGGGATGGTTACGTATCTGGTAACCGGACAAGAGGCTGGTTACGTATCTGGTAACCGGACAATGGGGATGGTTACGTATCTGGTAACCGGACAATGGGGATGGTTACGTATCTGGTAACCGGACAATGGGGATGGGCTCAGAATGCTTCGCTGATCTCTCTATTCAAGGGACAACAATGCATTCAAAAAGACATGTTGTCTTTGCTTTAGTCATGATGCGCCAAATCTTTGTCTTTGAGCAGAAATGCACCTGCCCTCCATTAGGAGGTTGTTTGAACAGGGGACTGGCAATCTTCTTTTTGATTTCTGTTTTGTAATGGGAGAATGTACTCATTTCATCACACAGCAAATGATGCCTGTCTTGTGTTTTCAAGAGAACCTGACCCATCAAGTTAAACATGTCACAAACTAGGGCCAGGATCTATTTTAACAAAACCTAACGCATTGGTAAATCTAAGCACGGACGGTAGTGCCATACGTCCAGGGTGTGTCAGAAATATTGTTGCTGTTTTCACAGTCGTTATTTTGAGCGCAATAGCTGGCGGTGTTAGGTGTGACGAGGGCTTGGCCACTCACTATCCAATCAAGGTGTTCCATGGCTTATTACTGCTTTTGTCTCAAGTCTGCAGGTCTTTGTGTTGTTATCAACTCCAATTCGGCTGGGGACACGGAATATTCTGGTCCTAGTCCATTGTTGATTGATCCTACGGTTTATTAAATAGCATAGGTTACAGTAACAAGGGATAGCAACAGTAAAAAAATAAATAAACATCTAGTGGTTGCTCAATATGGTGTGGAGGTTGACAGTCAACATTGTTGTAGTTGGCTCAATGAGTATAGGCTTAACGCATCGCACTTCTCAAGTAAAAATGACTAGGCTCCCGTAAATTGTGCTGTATGTGCGAGGCACGTTCTCAATAAGCAAGATGATGCCTAGTCATTATATAGCCTGCCATTATAGGACAGCACTATTTGAATAGCCTATGTTTGGAGGAGCGTATCTGGTAACCGGACAAGAGCTGGTTACGATCTGTAACCGACAGCTGGTTACGTATCTGGTAACCGGACAAGAGGCTGGTTACGTATCTGGTAACCGGACAAGAGGCTGGTTACGTATCTGGTAACCGGACAAGAGGGGGTTACGTATCTGGTAACCGACAAGAGGCTGGGTACGTATCGGTAACCGGACAATGGGATGGTTACGTATCTGGTAACCGGACAAGAGGCTGGTTACGTATCTGGTAACCGGACAATGGGGATGGTTACGTATCTGGTAACGGACAAGAGGGGTTACGTATCTGGTAACCGGACAAGGATGGTTACGTATCTGGTAACCGGACAAGAGGCTGGTTACGTATCTGGTAACCGGACAAGAGGCTGGTTACGGATCTGGTAACCGGACAAAGAGCTGGTTACGTATCTGGTAACCGGACAAGAGGCTGGTTACGTATCTGGTAACCGGACAATGGGGATGGTTACGTATCTAGTAACCGGACAAGAGGCTGGTACGTATCTGGTAACCGGACAATGGGGATGGTTACGTATCTGTAACCGGACAAGAGGCTGGTTACGTATCTGGTAAACCGGACAAGAGGCTGGTTACGTATCTGGTAACCGGACAAGAGGCTGGTTACGTATCTGGTAACCGGACAAGAGGCTGGTTACGTATCTGGTAACCGGACAGAGGCTGCGTTACGTATCTGGTAACCGACAAGAGGCTGGTTACGTATCTGGTAACCGGACAGAAGAGGCTGGTTACGTATCTGGTAACCGGACAAGAGCTGTTACGTATCTGGTACCGGGACAATGGGGACTGGTTACGTATCTGGTAACGGACAAGACTGGTACGATATGGTAACCGGACAAGAGGCTGGTTACGTATCTGGTAACCGCGACAGATGGGGATGGTTACGTATCTGGTAACCGGACAATGGGATGGTTACGTATCTGGTAACCGGACAAGGGACGATACGTATCTGGTAACCGGACAAAGAGGCTGGTTACGTATCTGGTAACCGGACAAGAGCTGGT